>NC_080715.1:41641652-41651652 GCF_019097595.1 Hemibagrus wyckioides | reverse complement strand
TGGCTAATCTGGACCTGAGGTGGAACAAGTGGAACTCGGACCAGTGGCTCACACCCAGACCAGTGAGTAGCACATACCCCTCAACTTAGACTCCACCCATACTGTTACTAAAGCTGATTTCCTGTTGAGTTTTATCCTTAGCCTTAATTTTAAAATGATTAGAATTATTCTTTGTTTATTGTTCCACATGTTAAACTTATTTGTGTTTTGTATTCTATTCTATTCTATATTGAATTCACCCGTTACGTTATGATACATATCAGATATCGTAGAAATATCGTAAAGTATCGTATCGTATCGCACATCGCTCTCCTGCTTAATCCTCAGCTAATTTTTTTTAGAAAAGCAGTGAAGTTGCATCAGATCGCTAGGCCTCTCGGATAACTTCTGCTCCTGAACCCTTCCGACTCGATCTCTTATATAATGGTCATTTCTACAAACTTTATTTAAGCTGATGAAGGTCGTCGAGATGGCGTCAGGGACTGATCCGACGGGAGATGAGGGCGAGTCAATGAGGACGCTTTAAACCTCGCTAACGGAACGACGCAGCAGGAATCTCCAGATTAGGGGCCTGACTCGTTTCAACTTTTCCTCCTTCCTTCACCCCTCTCCTCCCTGTATCGCTCTCGCCCTGTCTCTCCATCACCCTTCTGTTCCCGGCAGAGCTGTGAATCGCTCGAGGCTGCAAGGCAGAAACTTTACCTTTGAACCAGACGATCATCTCCTTCACAATGAGAGGAGCAGGAGCCCTGAGCGCCCTGTGAGGAGAGAATGCCACCTGCTGGTGGTTTGGTGCAAAGGATTTTGAAGAGACTTCAGAAAACTGAGGGTTTGTTACTGACCTGGTCCGTGCAGCTGGTGGTATGGGGGATATTCGGGGTTATTTAAGGGGTGGGAGTGGGATTGAGGATTTGAAAGGGTTTTAATTAGAGGGGTATTTAGATGTCTGGTGTTGTTTGTGAGGGCTTATGGATGGGATATGTTCGGCAAGGGGGTATTTAGGTGTGAGGATATCTGGGTTAATTTGAAAGGCATTTATTCTGATATTTGCTTCTGGGGTAGAGGTTATTTGGTGGAGTTATTTGGTATCCAAGCTGCTGGTATGGTCAGGGGTATTTATAGGTGGGATTTGTTCAGCAGGGGGGTATTTAGGTGTGAGGATGGCTAGGGGTAATATCTGGGTTGATTGGAAAGGTATTTGTGTTGCAAATATGCCTCTGGGGTAGATATTGTTTGGTGGGGTTATTTGGTATCCAAGCTGCTTGTATGGTCCGGGTATTTATAGGTGGGATATGTTCAGCAGGGGGGTATTTAGGTGTAGGGATGGCTTGGGGTTGATAGGAGAGGTATGTATTTTGTTAATCCCCCTCTGTGGTTAAATGTTGGGTGGTTTGTGGTATTTGAATGGAACCAAGCAGCTTGAATAGACTTTACGTTATTTTGGTGGAGCATGGAGGTTATTCTGGTGGAGTACGGCAGTTATTCTGGTGGAGTATGGCAGTTATTTTGGTGGAGTACAGGGGACTATTCTGGTGGAGTACAGGGGGTTATTCTGGTGGAGTATGGGGGTTATTCCGGTGGAGTACGAGGGTTATTCTGGTGGAGTATGAGGGTTATTCTGGTGGAGTACGAGGGTTATTCTGTGGAGTATGGGGGTTATTCTGGTGGAGTACAAGGGTTATTCTGCTGAAGTGCTGGAGTTATTCTGGTGGAGTATGAGGGTTATTCTGGTGGAGTACAAGGCTTATTCTGGTGGTGTACAGGGGTTATTCTGGTGGAATACTGTGGTTATTCTGGTGGTGTACAGGGGTTATTCTGGTGGAATACTGTGGTTATTCTGGTGGTGTACAGGGGTTATTCTGGTGGTGTACAGGGGTTATTCTGGTGGAATACTGTGGTTATTCTGGTGGAGTACAAGGCTTATTCTGGTGGTGTACAGGGGTTATTCTGGTGGAATACTGGGGTTATTCTGGTGGTGTACAGGGGTTATTCTGGTGGTGTACAGGGGTTATTCTGGTGGAATACTGTGGTTATTCTGGTGGTGTACAGGGGTTATTCTGGTGGAATACTGTGGTTATTCTGGTGGAATACTGTGGTTATTCTGGTGGTGTACAGGGGTTATTCTGGTGGAATACTGTGGTTATTCTGGTGGTGTACAGGGATTATTCTGGTGGAATACTGTGGTTATTCTGGTGGAGTACAGGGGTTATTCTGGTGGAATACTGTGGTTATTCTGGTGGAGTACAGGGGTTATTCTGGTGGAATACTGTGGTTATTCTGGTGGTGTACAGGGGTTATTCTGGTGGAATACTGTGGTTATTCTGGTGGTGTACAGGGGTTATTCTGGTGGAATACTGTGGTTATTCTGGTGGTGTACAGGGGTTATTCTGGTGGAATACTGTGGTTATTCTGGTGGAATACTGTGGTTATTCTGGTGGAATACTGTGGTTATTCTGGTGGAATACTGTGGTTATTCTGGTGGTGTACAGGGGTTATTCTGGTGGAATACTGTGGTTATTCTGGTGGTGTACAGGGGTTATTCTGGTGGAATACTGTGGTTATTCTGGTGGAATACTGTGGTTATTCTGGTGATGTACAGGGGTTATTCTGGTGGAATACTGTGGTTATTCTGGTGGTGTACAGGGGTTATTCTGGTGGTGTACAGGGGTTATTCTGGTGGAATACTGTGGTTATTCTGGTGGTGTACAGGGGTTATTCTGGTGGAATACTGTGGTTATTCTGGTGGTGTACAGGGGTTATTCTGGTGGAATACTGTGGTTATTCTGGTGGTGTACAGGGGTTATTCTGGTGGAATACTGTGGTTATTCTGGTGGTGTACAGGGGTTATTCTGGTGGAATACTGTGGTTATTCTGGTGGTGTACAGGGGTTATTCTGGTGGAATACTGTGGTTATTCTGGTGGTGTACAGGGGTTATTCTGGTGGAATACTGTGGTTATTCTGGTGGTGTACAGGGGTTATTCTGGTGGAATTCTGTGGTTATTCTGGTGGAGTACAAGGCTTATTCTGGTGGCGTACAGGGGTTATTCTGGTGGAATACTGTGGTTATTCTGATGGTGTACAGGGGTTATTCTGGTGGTGTACAGGGGTTATTCTGGTGGAATACTGTGGTTATTCTGGTGGAGTACTGGGATTATTCTGGTGGAGTATGGGGATTATTCTGGTGGAGTATGGAGATTATTCTGGTGGAGTATGGAGATTATTCTGGTGGAGTATGGTGGTTATTCTGGTGGAATACTGGGGTTATTCTGGTGGAATACTGGGGCTATTCTGGTGGAGTACTGGGATTATTCTGTTGGAGTATGGGGGTTATTCTGGTGAAGTATGGGGGTTATTCTGGTGGAGTACTGGGGTTATTCTGGTGGAGTACGACAGTTATTCTGGTGGAGTACGGGGGTTATTCTGGTGGAATACTGGGGTTATTCTGGTGGAATACTGGGGCTATTCTGGTGGATTAATGGGATTATTCTGGTGGAGTACGGGGGTTATTCTGGTGGAGCATGACGGTTATTCTGGTGGAGTACGAGGGTTATTCTGGTGTAGTACTGTGATTATTCTGGTTGAAAATGAGGGTTATTCTGGTGGAGTACGGGGATTATTCTGGTGGAGTATGGGGATTATTCTGGTGTAGTACTGTGATTATTCTGGTTGAATATGAGGGTTATTTTGGTGGAGCATGGGGGTTATTCTGGTGGAGTACAGGGATTATTCTGGTTGAATATGGGGGTTATTCTGGTGGAGTACAGGGATTATTCTGGTTGAATATGGGGGTTATTTTGGTGGAGTACAGGGATTATTCTGGTGTAGTACTGGGATTATTCTGGTTGAATATGGGGGTTATTTTGGTGGAGTACAGGGATTATTCTGGTGTAGTACTGGGATTATTCTGGTTGAATATGGGGGTTATTTTGGTGGAGCATGGAGGTTATTGTGGTGTAGTACTGGGATTATTCTGGTTAAATATGGGGGTTATTTTGGGGGAGCATGGAGGTTATTGTGGTGTAGTACTGGGATTATTCTGGTTGAATATGGGGGTTATTTTGGTGGAGCATGGAGGTTATTGTGGTGTAGTACTGGGATTATTCTGGTTGAATATGGGGGTTATTTTGGTGGAGCATGGAGGTTATTGTGGTGTAGTACTGGGATTATTCTGGTTGAATATGGGGGTTATTTTGGTGGAGTACAGGGGACTATTCTGGTGGAGTACGGGGGTTATTCTGGTGGAGTACAGGGGTTATTCTGATGGAGTACAAGGGTTATTCTGGTGGAGTAATGGGATTATTCTGGTTGAATATGGGGGTTATTCTGGTGGAATATGGAGATTATTCTGGTGGAGTACGGCAGTTATTCTGGTGGAGTGCGGGGGTTATTCTGGTGGAGTATGGGGTTTATTCTGGTGGAATACAGAGATAATTTTGGTGGAGTATGGGGGTTATTCTGGTGAAGTACTGGAGTTATTCTGGTGGAGTACGAGGCTTATTCTGGTGGTGTACAGGGGTTATTCTGGTGGAGTATGGGGGTTATTCTGGTGGAATACTGTGGTTATTCTGGTGGAGTACTGGGATTATTCTGGTGGAGTACTGGGGTTATTCTGGTGGAATACTGGGATTATTCTGGTGGAGTATGGGGGTTATTCTGGTGGAGTACGGTGGTTATTCTGGTGGAATACTGGGGCTATTCTGGTGGAGTATGGGGGTTATTCTGGTGGAGTACGGTGGTTATTCTGGTGGAATACTGGGGTTATTCTGGTGAAATACTGGGATTATTCTGGTGGAGTATGGGGGTTATTCTGGTGGAGTACGGTGGTTATTCTGGTGGAATACTGGGGCTATTCTGGTGGAGTACTGGAATTATTCTGGGGAAGTATGGGGGTTATTCTGGTGGAGTACTGGAATTATTCTGGGGAAGTATGGGGGTTATTCTGGTGGAGTACTGAGGTTATTGTGGTGGAGTACGACGGTTATTCTGGTGGAGTACGGCGGTTATTCTGGTGGAGTACGGCGGTTATTCTGGTGGAGTATGGAGATTATACTGGTGGAGTACGGGGGTTATTGTGGTGGAGTACGACGGTTATTCTGGTGGAGTACGGCGGTTATTCTGGTGGAGTATGGAGATTATTCTGGTGGAGTACGGGGGTTATTTTGGTGGAGTACGGGGGTTACTCTGGTGGAATACTGGGGCTATTCTGGTGGAGTACTGGGATTATTCTGGTGGAGTATGGGGGTTATTCTGGTGGAGCATGGGGATTATTCTGGTGGAGTACTGGGATTATTCTGGTTGAATATGGGGGTTATTTTGGTGGAGCATGGAGGTTATTGTGGTGTAGTACTGGGATTATTCTGGTTGAATATGGGGGTTATTTTGGTGGAGTACAGGGGACTATTCTGGTGGAGTACGGGGGTTATTCTGGTGGAGTACAGGAGTTATTTGGGGGATACGGAGGGGGTGTTGGAGGTGATTGGGGTAGTTTGTGGTGCTGTTTGTCAAAGTCTTCGGGTAGAAAAGTTGGCATTTGGAAGCTGTTCTTGGGCAAGGGCTTGGGTTTAGGGTTAGGGTGGGGTGGAATTTTTAGAGATGGGGTATTTTGGGGATAGAAAGTGTCTGGATGGTATTTGGGATGGTGTTGGTGTGACTTGAGAGGGTATCTGCTGGACTAGTTAAGGTGATCTGAGATATTTTGGAGATGCAAAGCTTTTGGAAGGAATATGGATGTTGGAGCTGCTGTATGGGGGATATTTTTTGGAATATGAAGGTAATGGGGTACTTTGGAAAGAATATTTCTGGATATTGTGGCTTCACTCAGGCGGGTATCTTGAGGGTAGCTTAGACCATATGTATATGTGGCTATCCTTTCAGTTCTCCAGGTTTCCCCAAAAACATCTACATATTCGAACCCGACTCCTCAAAGTGACCCGAGATGTGAATGTGGTGTATGTACATGCTGTCCAGCAATGCTCCGGATTTCAGTCCAGGATGTATTCCTGCATCAGGCTCAGCTCAGTGCTCCCAGGACAGACTCCAGATCCCATGTGATCCTGATCCAGGATGAAGCGTTTGGAACAAGGGTTCGGAGATATCGAATGAATTTCTGAGGTGTTTGGATGTGGGAAGAGTTTTGGAGCACTTTAACAGATTGCTCTTTTCATTAAAAAAAAAGCTGATGCAATAAAACCGCCTTAAGAAAAGAAAGACATAGATATATAACTATCCAGCTATATAAATAAATAAATAAGCGGACGGACGGTGTCGTGCATGTGACCTACGGCATCTTTCACTCTGAACTCACGTAGGACCTCAGAGGCATGTGGAGGCTTTAGGAGATCAAACCAACTTCCTACTAAAATCTCTGTTTACTGTCTGTTTACTGTTTGTCCTTCAGCATGGAAAATGCACCCAGTGTGTGTGAAGGGAAACCGACACGTCGTGCTGATGTTACTGTGGCAACAGCGACATCTGGGGGTTACAGCATCACGTGCAGAATGCCAAATATTCTCTCTCTCTCTCTCTCTCTCTCTCTCTCTCACTGATGTATTTTTGATATAAACTCCATCAATACTTTTTCATTTTAATTTTCATTGTCTGTACCGCTTATCCGATCTATTCTCGGGTCTCGGGGAGCCTGAGCCTGGATCTCAGAGGTCATCAGGCATCAAGGCAGGATACACCCTGGACCGAGTTCCATCAATACTATTGTCATACATTATGTCACAATATACTTTTCAGACATATCATGGGTACTGCCTTTTTTAAAAATATATTTTTGACTTTTTAAATATATATATATACTTTTTTTTTTTAATATTTACATTCAGACGTTTGTGCTTAATATTTTAGATTGCCATTTATTTATTTATTTATTTGTTTGTTTGTTTGTTTGTTTGTTTGTTTGTTTGTTTGTTTTAATGCAAATCGGCTTCGCATAATTATATGGCCTTAGCCACTATTTTCTTTTTTTTTCTTTTTTTTTTGTTGGTTTATATTTGAGATACATGTTAGCCAAATTAATTGTTATTAAATAATTTTTTAGCTCATAAATAGACATAAATTTTAATTTATTTTTAATATTTTTTTTGGGGGGGGGGGGGTGGTCACATGATACTAATATATATATATATATATATATATATATATATATATATATACACTACATCAAGTAGACTGTATGATCTCTATGATCTGATAATAATATGAAAATAATATTTGTGTGTGTGTGTGTGTGTGTTCAGAATTCAGCACACTCTGATGATTTAACCCATTGAATTTAAAGTCAATCAAACAAACTCAAAATAAATGAAGATAATTCCTTCTTCTGTTTGAATCTTGTCTTGAAAGTTTCCTTCCTTCCATTTTTTAAACAGCAGGTGAGTAAAGTGTTGGACCTTTTTTCTTCCTGAAAGCTCATTGTTACGCGACTTATTTTGATAAACATCATGATGATGATCATTTTAATAATACGTCCTCGGAGGAAACGGAGGAAATCTGAGACACGGTAATGACGTGGTGTAGAAGCTCGGCTCACGTCTAGACTACACGTGTTGGGCCTTCAGACACCAGACGTGCGGGAAATAAGCCCCAGGTGACCTGGTGCCAAGGCTGGGTATGAATTTCACGTGTGTGTGTGTGTATTGTGTACTAGACCGACGCAGACAGACAGCAGTAATTTCTTTACAAATCTTTTTTATCATTAAATTCATCAGCTCCTCATGTGACACCCTGAAAATTCATAACGAGAGGATATATTTTTCCTCGTCTTAACACACATCTTCAGATATTTGTCCCTGAGTTAGAGTGTGTGTGTGTGTGTGTGTATATATAATGGTGTATAATACATTATATATAAATCTACTGCAGCCTCCCAAAAGACTCCATAAACAGGGGAAACAAAGATTTTTTTACAATACAATAACATCTCCTCCGGTCTTTCTAAAGACACACAGAGGCGTCTCTCCGACTCATCACGGAGCGGAGCGAACACATCCACATGTTACGTGTTTAATTACACTTCCGATGCATTCTTTTTCACCGATCCTGCTCCGTGATCCAGTTGAAGTTCTTCTAATGATAATAAATATTAAATAAATATAATAAATAATATTATAATATGAACAATGTACAAAACAATTTTTTTTTCAAAAATGTTTTATATCCCATATTTTAAAGCTTTTTTTTTTACAGTATTTTTTTTAATTGAAGCACAGGTAAACTCTTTAATGTAAAATAATATATAACAGCTGTATAGAGTAGAATAAAATAGTGCAGAATAGAATAGAATAGAATAGAATAGAATAGAATAGAATAGAATAGAATAGATAAGTGGATATAAAACATTTGTTTTGGATATCAAAAATGTTTTAAAATTGATTGTAACAAGAAAAAAGGGACATGTCTCTTTTTATGGAATTATTTCCAGTCTTTAAATATGGAATTATTGTTATTTTTTATCTGATTTATATTTTTGCTTTGTGCAAGTGATAGATAGATAGATAGATAGATAGATAGATAGATAGATAGATAGATAGATAGATAGATAGATAGATAGATAGATAGATAGATAGATAGATAAAAGAAAAAGAAAAAAATCTTTTTTTCCTGTGTATGATTTCAGCCTGATTGTAAAACTCTGCTTTACTGAGTAGGAAATGTTTACTATCTATTATATTATTTGTTTTATACAAATATATATTTATATTCATTATTATATTTGGTAAATATGACCCAAAGATCATGGCATGATTCTCTAAAAAATGCAATAGCTGATGTGTTGCAGTTTGGAGAAGAAAAAATTTTATTTAATGAACACATGAGATGATTTGTGTTAAAAATTTATTTAGATGGAAAAAAAAAAAGATTTTTAATGAAATAAAATACAAATGTTTACGACTGAAAAGCAGAAGAAAAATCTACAAAAAAAAAAAAGTTACATCCGGTAGCTCAGGTCATCGCTTGATGATGTCGTTCTATATAATGTGCTTATAATATATGAGATATAGAACATTTACAGTGAGCTGTTGTGGTTATTGGGGTTTTTTAAATATCCAGAAACATGGAGGATTCATAAATAAATAAAGCAATAATTCTAAAAAAAAAATAAAAAAAAAATTGGGGGATTTAAAGACACAAAAATTTAAACCTTGAAAAATAAAAACATAGAAACATCAACAAAAAAACTGTAATGGAATATTTCATTTAATTTAATTCTATTTAATTTAATTTAATATAATTCTATTTTATTTTATTTTATTTATTTTATTAACTCAATATTTGTGATTTGAAATGTCCACCTTTTCCAAATAAAAAAAATAAAAAATAAAGATAAATTTGCTCAAATTCTGAATTAAATTATTTATTTATTTATTTATTTATTTATTTATTTATTTATTTATTTATTTATTTGTCTGTTTATTTATTTATGTATTTATTTATTTACTTACTTATTAAACCAGGACAAAAACAAAGGAAAGATTAAAATTAAAGTCACATTTTTATTTTATTTTATTTTTTTGTCTTAATAATCAGTGTTGACTTTTTCCTAAATTCAGGAATTCTGTAATTCTTTGTGGTGAGGATGATGATGATGATGAGTGCAGCAGTAAAATCTTATTCGATATTAGATGAGGATGTTAACGTCTCTGCTCACGTCACCGGTTACGTCATACGTATAAAGATATATAACTCACACATGGAGCACATGTTATATGTGAAGTCATAGATCTTATTATTATTATTATTATTATTATTATTATTATTATTTAAAACAATAAACAAACCCACACGAAAAAGTGGGAGTATTTTATTTCCCCGGCGTTAACGTGTCATTAATAACAAATATTTAATGGGACTTGACAGCGCTAGTCTGTAATGATGCTAACTCGCTAGCCTTCGCATCGTACCTTGAGAATTTTCTGAATTTGAATCAAATATAAAATGAAAAATTATTTCTTTAACCAGAGTCATTATTTTTATTTAAATAACTTTAGATTC
>NC_080715.1:41631652-41636652 GCF_019097595.1 Hemibagrus wyckioides | reverse complement strand
TTCTTTAAAACTCAACATGATAAGTATTTCTCTAAAACAGTCATAACGAAAAGAAAAACATTGTACATTATTGATTTAGTCAGGTCAATGATCCTGGACATCTTCGGTGCTTGGACCCCTTCCTATCTAGCTAGAAGGACTACATTATGTGACACAGTGATGTTTTGCTATTTCGTCACAGATTTAACACACAACATGACGATTGTATGACAATTCGATGTTTCGTGCCCGAACTCTGTCCTGCTGAAGTCATGTCTGCTTGTATGAATGCTCACTCTGTAAGGTAGAAGGTGTTAAGATGGTCTCATAGGTCCTGTATAGTGCGTAGTTATACAGAGGAAGGGTGCCAAGACTTTTATCTTTATTCATCTTCATAATATTCAGGACTTGACAATCTCAGGTATCAAGAGGAAAGTATTGGCACGCTTAATGGAGCCCCGTATCCTGTATATAATATAGTATATAGGGAGAGCAGGAGTGATGGACCCTTCATATATATTATATTATATACAGGACATGGGGCTGTAGAACCTACACTATATAGTGAACAGACAATAAAACATAAAAGATGTATAATTTCTGTTCAGATGTTTATGAGTTTACAAGAATGAAATGGAAACAAAAGTATTGGCACCCTATATGGCTCAACAGTGATAACACAGACTCATCTAACGAGAGAGCGAGAACTTAAACATCATAATTTTGGTGATTTTCTTCTGTTCCATAGTCATTACACAACCTCCACAGAGACAGGGCCTGGGCCGAGGTATAGGGGATAGTCCTGGAGCCGAGTACACGGTGCTACTGAGGGGGGGAAAATGGTGTTTAGCAAATGGCTGCGTAACCAATAAACTAGCAGAAACATCACAGAGAGGTCGGGTTTCTCCGGCTTTGTGTTCACGCTCGCGGTAAACAACCTCACAGATTTTTTCACAACGTCTCGTTTAGTGCCGATGCTGAGGGGAACGAGAGGAGGAAGAAGTGAAGAGGGCAAGTGTGTGTGTGTGAGTCACACAGAGCCAGAGTGTGTACATGAGAAGGAAAAAAAGTGTGCGTGTGTGTGTGTGTGAGATAGGAAGAGTTGCTCAGAGACTAATTAAGTGGGCAAGAGGCAGCGAGGGTTCAGTAGAGGAGCCATCTCTGGGCTAGGGACGAGGTAATGATGGAAAAAAGGATTTACACACTCTATCTCTCTCTCTCTCTCTCTCTTTCTCTCTCATTATGAAGCAGGTACACTCTCTCTGTGTCTCTTGCGGTGGCTCTGAGTGTGTGTGTGTCTCTTTGCTCTTGCAGAGCTTTACACACTCCATGTTCAGAGCTTTCACACTGCACTACACACACCATTAGTATTAGATCCACTTCCAACACACACACACACACACACACCTTACATATTTTTTTCCTATCATCAGCCTTCTATAGCAGGAAAACTTTATAGACAGACCTCTGCATGTAGACCAGCACTTCTCTTCTATCTTTAAAATCTTATTTTTTATATTTATTATTAATTATTTTATTTATTTTTATTTTTAATTTTACATTTACAATTTATTCAATGCATTTATTCGAATTTATTTGCATAAAATAAAATCCATAATATTTTTGAAGTATTTAATATTCATACCATAAACATATTCTTTCTTTCTTTCTTTTTTCCTTTCCTTTTCTAATTATTTATTTATTCATTTATTTATTTTAATTTATTCTTATTATTTTTTAATGGCCTTCATTTCATCACAGTACCTAACAGTCTTTCTTTGTTTCTCCTCCGATTTTCATCCAGATGTTTCCTCCTGTGTTTTTTGTTTTTCTGACCATCCTGGTCGGAAAATTCCCGGAGATTCCGAAACAGACACCAGTAATCTCTTCCTGTTCAGTGTCACTGAGATCACTGTGCTTTTCTCCAAACTGACTCTCCTGACCTTCATCTGTATGATTTCATGCACTGATGGATATTTGGTGTGCAGGAGTTCTTCATCATCATCATCATCCTCATCAGCAGCAGCAGCATCCTCATCATCATCATCATCAGCAGCAGCAGCAGCAGCATCCTCATCATCATCCTCATCATCATCATCCTCATCATCATCAGCAGCAGCATCCTCATCATCATCATCCTCATCATCATCAGCAGCAGCAGCAGCATCCTCATCATCATCATCATCAGCAGCAGCAGCATCCTCATCATCATCATCCTCATCCTCATCATCATCAGCAGCAGCATCCTCATCATCATCATCATCATCCTCATCATCATCAGCAGCAGCATCCTCATCCTCATCCTCATCACTTCATCTCTCTCTGTCTCTCTCTGTCTCTCTTTATGTCACTCTCCCTGTCTGTTCTCTCTCTCCATCTTTCTCTCACTTCATCTCTTCTCTCTCTCTCTCTCTCTCTCTCTCTCTGTCAGGCCGTTCTCTTTCTCCATCTTTCTCTCACTTCATCTCTCTCGTTTCTCTCTCTCTCTCTCTCTCTCTCTCTCTCTCTCTCTCTCTCTCCATGTTTCTCTCTCTCTCTATTTGTCTTTCTCTCTGTCGGTTCTCTCTCTCCATCTCTCTCTCTCTCTCTCTCATGTCTTTAACACTTGGACCATTACGATGCTGTGTTTCTTTCAGTGCCTCAGGGATAAATGGCCTCAAGGTGTACATAAGTATTCACTCCCCCCTCCCCACGCCCACACCCCCCACCCCTTTTTCCTCGACCACCCTAATCTTAATATTTAAACACACTCACTCAGGTCATGTTGTTAAACCAGCCATTACACGTGGAGCTACGCCACGAATCCACTCACGTGCACGATTACGTAACGCTCTACTGCAGCGGCATTTCCTTCATTAAATTACTAAAACATTTCACCTGCGAAAGAACGTTATGTCGGTTCCTAAAGCTACGGCGATCCTCGCTAACATCTGTAGAGTCCTTAATTTTGGAGTCTGTAGTTTGTGTGTGAAATAAAGCATTAAAAACACATCCATATAGGTGTCGTTGATCGCTATTAGCATTTCTTTTGGGGGGATTGATTGAGGGAATGGATGGATGGATTAGTGAAGTGATGAATGGATGGATGGATGGATTAGTGAGGGGATGAATGGATGGATGGATGGATTAGTGAAGCGATGAATGGATGGATGGATTAGTGAAGGGATGGATGGATGGATGGATGGATCAGTGAAGGGATGAATGGATGGATTAGTGAAGGGAAAGATGGATGGATGGATTAGTGAGGGGATGGATGGATGGATTAGTGAAGGGATGAATGGATGGATGGATCAGTGAAGGGATGAATGGATGGATTAGTGAGGGGATGGATGGATGGATGGATTAGTGAGGGGATGGATGGATGGATGGATTAGTGAAGGGATGAATGGATGGATGGATCAGTGAAGGGATGAATGGATGGATTAGTGAGGGGATGGATGAATGGATGGATTAGTGAGGGGATGGATGGATGGATTAGTGAGGGGATGGATGGATGGATTAGTGAAGCGATGAATGGATGGATGGATTAGTGAAGCAATGAATGGATGGATGGATTAGTGAAGCGATGAATGGATGGATGGATTAGTGAAGGGATGAATGGGTGGATGGATGGATTAGTGAGGGGATGAATGGATGGATGGATTAGTGAAGCAATGAATGGATGGATGGATTAGTGAAGGGATGGGTGGATGGATGGATCAGTGAAGGGATGAATGGATGGATTAGTGAAGGGATAGATGGATGGATTAGTGAATGGATGGATGGAGAGATGGATTAGTGAAGGGATAGATGGATGGATGGATTAGTGAATGGATGGATGGATGGATGGATTAGTGAAGGGATAGATGGATGGATGGATTAGTGAATGGATGGATGGATGGATGAATGGATGGATTAGTGAAGGGATAGATGGATGGATGGATGGATGGATTAGTGAATGGATGTATGGATGGATTAGTGAATGGATGGAGGGATGGATGGATTAGTGGATGGATGGATGGATTAGTGAAGGGATGGATGGGTGGATTAGTGGATGGATGGATGGATGGATGGATGGATTAGTGAAGGGATAGATGGATGGATTAGTGAAGGGATGGATGGATGGATGGATTAGTGAAGGGATAGATGGATAGATGGATGGATGGATTAGTGAAGGGATAGATGGATAGATGGATGGATGGATTAGTGAAGGGATAGATGGATGGATTAGTGAGGGGATAGATGGATAGATGGATGGATGGATTAGTGAAGGGATGGATGGATGGATGGATTAGTGAAGAGATGGATGGATTAGTGAAGGGATAGATGGATGGATTAGTGAAGGGATAGATGGATGGATTAGTAAAGGGATGGATGGATGGATTAGTGAAGGGATAGATGGATGGATGGATGGATGGATTAGTGAAGGGATGGATGGATGGATTAGTGAAGGGATAGATGGATAGATGGATGGATGGATGGATGGATGGATGGATGGATTAGTGAAGGGACGGATGGATGGATTAGTGAAGGGATAGATGGATAGATGGATGGATGGATGGATGGATTACTGAAGGGATGGATGGGTGGATGGATGGATTAGTGAAGGGATAGATGGATGGATTAGTGAAGGGATAGATGGATAGATGGATGGATGGATTAGTGAAGGGATGGATGGATGGATTAGTGAAGGGATAGATCGATAGATGGATGGATGGATTAGTGAAGGGATAGATGGATAGATGGATGGATGGATTAGTGAAGGGATAGATGGATAGATGGATGGATGGATTAGTGAAGGATAGATGGATTAGTGAAGGGATAGATGGATAGATGGATGGATGGATTAGTGAAGGGATAGATGGATAGATGGATTCATGGATTAGTGAAGGGATAGATGGATAGATGGATGGATGGATTAGTGAAGGGATAGATGGATAGATGGATGGATGGATTAGTGAAGGGATAGATGGATTAGTGAAGGGATAGATGGATAGATGGATGGATGGATTAGTGAAGGGATAGATGGATAGATGGATTCA
>NC_080715.1:41619152-41626652 GCF_019097595.1 Hemibagrus wyckioides | reverse complement strand
ATGGATAGAAAGAAAGAATTGAATGGGAGTGAATGGATGAATGGATAGATAGATGAGATGTCCTGTACTGGGTCGCACTGGAGTTGGATGGGAGGAAAGCAGGAAAGATAAATGGGAGGAACTGGTATGGACTGGGATTCATTCAGATGAGAATAATGGACGGATCGATGGAATATAAAGATGTGAAAAGAAAATTCTGGATTGTGATTGGTCAGAAGTTGTTAATGAATTTTCTATAACAGCATCACTGGCACGAGTGCAGGTTTATATAACCGTTACTATAGCAACAGCTTATGGTTTATATCGTTTCTATAGCAACACGTGGACGCGTTTGGAGGAGGTTCCACATCATTTAAAGATGACGTGAAAATGTCTCCAAGGTTAGCAGACGCTTACGTCACATTTAAGGAAGGAGTCTCCAGTGCCAGCGCGTGAGCACAGGTCATCACTATTTGGATAAAAAAAAAGTACTTAATAAAACACGAAATACTAATACATTTGTGATCGTTCTCTAACAGCACGAGACGAAGCGTTTTATTAATTACTTAATAGAATGTGAAAGAAAGAAAGAAAGAAAGAAAGAAAGAAAGAAAGAAAGAAAGAAAGAAAGAAAGAGAAAAAAATACACACGCGCGCCCCGTTTAATGCGCGCGCTCGCAAGTTTCAGCAGGTGCAGAGACAGGAGGAGTGGATGAAAGACTCTCTCTCCCTCTCTCCCCCTCTCTCTCTCTCTCTCTCTCTCTCTCTGTATTTGACGGGGGTGAGGAGTGCGTCAGGAGCAGATTTGTACCGACAGCACCGGGTGCATTCTCCCGTCAAACGCCATAAAAAGGCGCGCGGGAGTGATCAAAGCGGCGCGCGCTGCTGCTGCGGAGAAAAACGGGGGCTCGTGCTCCCCACGCTCGCGCACTGCGCCCCACCGTCTCGCGGGTGGAGGCGGTTTTGAAGGTTGGTTAAAACAAAACAAAACAAAACAAAAAAAATCCCCCCCACCACACACACACACACACAGACAACAACAAAAAAAATGATTTTCCCCGTCACGCTGTAGCGCTATTTACATTTTTATCCCGCAAAACACACACGCACACACACGCGCGCGCGCACAGAGAAGATCAGTTCAAAATGTCTGAAAAACTTTTTGCTTTTTTGCGCAAATAACATCCTTTAATACGCAAAATACGGGAAGTGGGCTAGAGGGGAAAATAGCGGGATTATTATTTTTTTTTATAGTTTTAATGACGCGATTTAAGATGTTGCGGAAATAAATAAGCACGTGTGTGTGTGTGTGTGTGTGTGTTTCCACTTTAGATGAGCATAAACTGAGATATTTACACACCAAGGGAAGCAGGACGGATTAAAGTGCTTCTCTAGGGGCTGAAAAATAATGCAATTATCTGAAAGGTGCTTCGTTGCTTGGCAACCGTGAAACCCCCCCCCCATAAGTGAAACCGTATAAAACTTTACTGAAACAATTCATTAATTAATTCAAACCGAAGTAAAAAAAAAAGAGAGAGAGAGAGAGAGAGAGATTAATTCGTTTACTTTTTACAAGAAAAATGTTTGGGATAAAAATTTATCAAAATAAAAAATAAATTAAAAACGCGGTTGTTAATTGGGGGCGTGGCCATGTAACCGACTTCAACAATACACCAGCAGTAAATAACAAAGATCGTTAAAATAATAATGTTTAATAATACAAACTACTAATTAATTCAATACCACCTATGGGAATAGATTGATTTAAAGCCCATATACTGAAAAAAAAAATCATCTTGTCATTTTGAAGTTTAATATATGAAGTTATATATTAAAGTTTAATTAAAAGTACACTGATCAGGCATAACATTATGACCACCTGCCTAATATTGTGTTGGTTCGTCATACACCTTTCTATCAGAACCAGCATTAAATCGATTCTTCAGCAGTTTGATCAACAGTAGCTCGTCTGTTGGATCGGATCACACGGTCCAGCCTTCACTCCCCACGTGCATCAATGAGCCTTGACCACCCATGACCCTGTCTCCGGTTCACCACCGTTCCTTCTTCGGACCACTTCTGATAGATACTGACCACTGCAGACCGGGAACACCCCACAAGAGCTGCAATTTTGGAGATACTCTGATCCAGTGGTCTAGCCATCACAATTTGGCCCTTTTGGTCAAACTCGCTCAAATCCTTAAGCTTGTCCATTTTTCCTGCTTCTAACATCAGCTTTGAGGACAAAATGTTGACTTGCTGCCTAATATATCCCACCCACTAACAGGTGCCATGATGAGGAGATACTCAGACTTATTCACGTCACCTCTCTCACTGGTCATAATGTTATGGCTGATCGGTGTATACTATAGTATATATGCAATACTGTGCTATAGGCTGCAGGGTTTACACTCAAACTGAAGATTTCCTTTCCCCAACACGTGATTAGTGTTCTTTATTCCTCTCTCTCTCAGTGCACAGAACCCAAGCCTGTAACCCTTCACAACATCTGGTTAAAATCTGTCTGTTTTTCGAGACTACAAAGTAATCTTTTTGAAGTTCAGGAACAGAAAGTTGCTTCATTGTCTGCCATGTTGTCTTGCAGTATCTGCTGTCGTGTGTGTGTGTGTGTGTACTGCAGGATAAAACCAAGTGAGGCAGAACCAACAGCCTACCACCGTATACACCGGGTTTCCTCTCGCTCCCCATTGGCCCGACGCCGTGCCCCTACGCCGCTCGCTCTCTGTGCATGTCACGCTGCTGCAAGATCCTTCTATCCGTGTCATCATCATCACTACAACAAAAGATGAACAAATCCTCCGGGATCCATCAGCATTACTGATTAGTCACAATCACTGCTTTCACATTATGCAACGATACATATGAGGCCTAGGCCTAGTTCTCTTACAGCTTGAGGAAAGAGTGTAAACTTGCACAGTGTGTGATTACACCACCTTAATCATTCATTCAGCATGGATCAGGTCAGAGTCATTCAGCCACTGTGTTAACAGATACAGAATATATTAGTGTTGTTAGCTACATGTGTGAGGGGTCAGCACAGTGGACCGCACAACAACATGGTTTTACGGCGGATGCCCTTCCTGACACAATCCCATTTTATCCAGGCTTGGGACCATCCAGTGGCTGGGAATCGAACCCTTCCACATGGTAGACAAGAAACCTACATAACCAGGTACTGGTCAGTGTTCTCCAGGTCTATCTGAGGGCATGAAGCCTTTATTATCCCCACACATACAGTACAGCACAGTGGAATACTTTGCTTCGGAGGAAGTTGGGGTCAGAGCGCAGGGGCAGCTGACACAGCCCCCCCTGGAGCAGAGAGGGTTAAGAACCTTGCCCAACAAGAGCTTGGTGGTGCTGGGGCTTGAATGCTGATCCTCTGATCAACAACCAAGAGCCTTAACCACTTGAGCCACCACTGCCCCAATCTCATTGCATCCAGACACATATCATCATGGTCATAGTACATAGAATAAGTACTTGCGTTAATGGATGACTTTAAGGAGGGAATTGTGGGATTATCTCTTGTTTATCCATCATTATGTGTTTTTAATTATTTAAGATCTACATTTTTTGCTTATTCATGAAATCATGATGTTTACCTGGCTTTACTTTGCTTATTTGTACACACACACACAGTATGTTTTACTGGGTCACAATGTTTTTGCCCTTGCTCTTGTATTTTTTTTTTTCTTAGCCTTTGGCGATTATTCAAGGCTGTCTTTGTGTGCACAATAAACTTCCTCTTTGACTGTATTATTCTCAGATGCCTGTGTTATTCTCAGATCTTGTATATGTGTATAGTACAGAAGAGTATAGTACAGTGCAGTAGCTCGGATCTCAGCTCTAGAGCGTGATCGATTGAAACTAATCACACTTCAGGGGTTAGTCTTCTGATTGTAATATTTTATACAGATTTCAGCAACAATGCTCTTAAAGGCAAGACTCCAAAAAGAGACGGACACGTGATAGTTATT
This sequence comes from Hemibagrus wyckioides, assembly GCF_019097595.1. Taxonomy (NCBI): domain Eukaryota; kingdom Metazoa; phylum Chordata; class Actinopteri; order Siluriformes; family Bagridae; genus Hemibagrus; species Hemibagrus wyckioides. Next base: position 41,622,675 of record NC_080715.1, on the reverse strand, counting down.
TAGATTATTTATCTGACAATATCATTACAAAAACAGACACAATGGAAACATTATCCATGCAGAGATGAGGTTCTGGATGAGTGTGTTCCTCCAGATGACGCTCAGAAACCTTTTCATGAGCAGCAGAAGCAGAGAAGCTTAAATAGAAACTATCTACAGAACCCTGCAACAGTAATGCGAGTCAGCCGCTGGATGCTGGATCACTCTGACTAGAACAGACAGTGTGAGTGTGTAGAAGGAGAGACGATGAACATGTTCTTAGCGTGTTAGGATTCTCCTCAGCTGCTTCACACGTCCATAACCTTCTCAAGTGCTTTCATTTCTTCCCTTCTTTCTTCAAGGCTTTGTGGTACACATCAGATTCTCTATTATTTACACAATTTACTATTCATTCTGTACTCCTTCGTGTGTGTGTGTGTGTGTGTGTGTGTGTGTGTGTGTGTGTGTGTGTGTGTGTGTGTGTGCGCGCTACAGCAGTCTACTGTGGATATGCTTCGATAAGCATTGCATGTCCCTGTGGGAAACAAAAATAAGTGTGTTAGAAAAAACAGAGATGCTATGTGAAATGTCTTTATTTTAAGAATGATGGCTCAATAGAATTATCAATTAAATAATATTAAAATGGTGTTTTAACAGCAACACAAAAACCCCCACATGATATTAGTAATAATAATGATAATATTAATAATAACACTAAAATCAACAATAATAAAAAAAATATATATAATAATATACATTCATACAAATAATAGATATAAACTATTTAATAAAAATATATGCTAAAATACAGTAGATTAATATAGAGTAATTCTGAAAATATTAAAATAAGAAAAGTATTTTGAGATATTTATTTTAATCAAGAATATTTAATGTTAATATATTTTCACTTTCCTATTAAATTCGGATAAAAATAAAAATATGAAAAATATCAAACGTATTAAAAATATTATTTTTATTCAATTAAAAAATGTGAACAAAAGTTCAAGCCAAGAAACCCTGTAATATTAAATTAATTAGACATTAATTGAACAATATAACATTTAATATTACATTATAAGAAAGTTAATGAAATTAGATAAATGTAACAAAAAGAGAATTTTTAAAATGTCCTATATAAATAAAAGGTTTATTGCAGGTGTATTTCTATGTAATGTTGCTGTGTGTGTGTGTGTGTGTGTGTTACCTGTCCCCCAGCAGCGCACGCTGCCACCAGGCCATACTGCCCCCCCTCCTTCTTGAGCCGGTGTGCTACCGTGGTAACCAGGCGACAGCCGGTGGCACCGAAAGGGTGTCCGATGGAGAGCGATCCGCCCCACAGGTTAAACTTCTCCATGGGAGGTGATCCCACCTGGAGCACGAGCGTGTACACAATTAATACATGTGATAAACAAACCCCTCTCTCTCTCTCTCTCTCTCTCACACACACACACACACACACACACACACACCTTTGTTTTCCTGCCCATGTAGGTCTGAGCAAACCAGTCAGACTCCATCGCCTTCATATTCGCCAAAATCTGACCCTGAAACCACAAATAATAAAACACACAAGCGATTAGCGGGGCCAAGCACCGAGCATCTATTCCCTGAGCCACGTATGTGGAGGTGAGACTTTAAGTTCAAGTGGAGATGTGGAAGCTGAGTGGTTAAAGGTGCAGGATCACTGTGACGATGGTGGTGAGCTGCCACTGCTGGGCCCCTGAGAATGGCCCTTAACCATAAAGTGCTCAGCTGTATACAAAATGAGAAGAGGAAGAAAAGAAGAGGTAGAGAGAGACAGGTGAAGAGGGATGAATAGAGAGAGAGACCGGTGAAGAGGGATGGATAGAGAGAGAGAGACAGGTGAAGAGGGATGGATGGATAGAGAGAGAGAGACAGGTGAAGAGGAATGGATGGATAGAGAGAGAGAGACAGGTGAAGAGGAATGGATGGATAGAGAGAGAGAGACAGGTGAAGAGGAATGGATGGATAGAGAGAGAGACAGGTGAAGAGGAATGGATGGATAGAGAGAGAGACAGGTGAAGAGGGGTGGATAGATAGAGAGAGAGAGAGACAGGTGAAGAGGAATGGATGGATAGAGAGAGAGAGACAGGTGAAGAGGAATGGATGGATAGAGAGAGAGAGACAGGTGAAGAGGAATGGATGGATAGAGAGAGAGAGACAGGTGAAGAGGAATGGATGGATAGAGAGAGAGACAGGTGAAGAGGGGTGGATAGATAGAGAGAGAGAGAGAGACAGGTGAAGAGGGATGAATAGAGAGGGATGGATGGAGAGAGAGAGAGACAGGTGAAGAGGGATGGATAGAGAGAGAGAGACAGGTGAAGAGGGGTGGATAGAGAGAGAGAGACACAGGTGAAGAGGGATGGATAGAGAGACAGACACAGGTGAAGAGGGATGGACAGAGAGAGACAAGTGAAGAGGGATGGACAGAGAGAGAGAGACAGGTGAAGAGGGCTGGACAGAGAGAGAGAGACAGGTGAAGAGGGCTGGACAGAGAGAGAGAGACAGGTGAAGAGGGCTGGACAGAGAGAGAGAGACAGGTGAAGAGGGCTGGACAGAGAGAGAGAGACAGGTGAAGAGGGCTGGACAGAGAGAGAGAGACAGGTGAAGAGGGCTGGACAGAGAGAGAGAGACAGGTGAAGAGGGCTGGATAGAGAGAGACAGGTGAAGAGGGCTGGATAGAGAGAGAGACAGGTGAAGAGGGCTGGATAGAGAGAGAGACAGGTGAAGAGGGCTGGATAGAGAGAGAGACAGGTGAAGAGGGCTGGATAGAGAGAGAGACAGGTGAAGAGGGCTGGATAGAGAGAGAGACAGGTGAAGAGGGCTGGATAGAGAGAGAGACAGGTGAAGAGGGCTGGATAGAGAGAGAGACAGGTGAAGAGGGCTGGATAGAGAGAGAGAGAGAGACAGGTGAAGAGGGCGAGCGAGCGAGCAAGCGAGAGAGAGAGCTGAAAGAAAGAAAGAAAGAAAGAAAGAGCGAGCGAGAGAAAAAGAAAGAGCGAGCGAGCGAGAGAGTGAGAGAAAAAGAAAGAAAGAGCGAGTGAGAGAAAGAAAGAAAGAAAGAAAGAAAGAAAGAAAGAAAGCGAGCGAGAGAGAGAGTGAGAGAGAGAGCGCGAGAGAATTGAGAGAAAGAAAGAAAGGGCGAGAGAGAGAGGGAGAGAATTGAAAGAAAGAAAGAAAGAAAGAGAGAAAGAAAGAAAGAAAGACAAAAAGAAAGAGTGAGCGAGCGAGAGAGAGAGAGCTGAAAGAAAGAAAAAAAGAAAGAAAGAAAGAGCGAGCGAGAGAGAGAGAGTGAGAGAAAGAAAGAAAGAAAGAAAGAAAGAAAGAAAGAAAGAAAGAAAGAAAGAAAGAGAGAGCGAGCGAGCGAGAGTGAGAACGAGAGCGAGAGAGAGAGAGAGAGAGAGCGAGAGAGAGAGTGCAGGTCTGTGGGCGGGGCTACAGTGATTCTGATACAGTGGCAGTAGATCAGTGTGTAAGAGCAGACTGTAGCGTTATGTGAAAGTGGACACACTCACAGCGAAAG
>NC_080715.1:41586652-41606652 GCF_019097595.1 Hemibagrus wyckioides | reverse complement strand
TGTGTTGGTCCCCCAATTGTTGCCAAAAAACAGCTCGAAGCATGGACTCCACTGAGTCACTGAAGGTGTGCTGTGGGATCTGGCACCAAGATGTTAGCAGCAGATCCTTCAAGTCCTGTAAGTTGCTGACTTACTGAACTTAAATGATACTTGTGATAGATACTGACCACTGCAGACCGGGAACACCCCACAAGAGCTGCAGTTTTGGAGATGTTCTGATCCAGTGGTCTAGCCATCACATTTCAGCCCTTTTGGTCAAACACGCTCAAATCCTTAAGCTTGTCCATTTTTCCTGCTTCTAACATCAACTTTGAGGACAAAATGTTGACTTGCTGCCTAATATATCCCACCCACTAACAGGTGCCGCCATGAGGAGATACTCAGACTTATTCACTTCACCTCTCAGTGGTCATAATGTTATGGCTGATCGGTGTATCTCTCCTTACTGAGATTCAGGACAGATATCAGTGCATATGTTTTCCTCTTATAGCTCTAATCACATCCTGAGTCTCTCTCTTTTGCATTTATTTCAGCAGTTGAACTAAATCTGGCTCGGAATCCGTGTCACAAATGCATCTTACTGTCATCTCAACACCACTGAGTTTTATTTATCTCCACATTGTAATGAGTTTCTGTTGTTGTCCTCGCGCACATAATCCTCATCATCTGGGCCAAACCAAAAACTTGTGAATTCACTCTATACAGGCATATTGTGTTTGCCTCTATAGCATAACCCAGGGCTATAAATCTGTGACTTTTCCCCCCGTGACCTTTCACCTACTTCGATCACAAGGGCGAGGTGGATCTAAATAGATCTGGCTCTCGCGCTCAAAGTCACCGCCGGGACATTACACCTCCGTATTTATTATTACACCAAGACTTTTTAAAACCGATTATAAAGGAAAAAAAACTTGAACTAGCTGTCAAGTACCGCTAAGCTAAGCTAAAACAGGCTAAGCTAAGCTACTGTACTTTAAACCTGCAGTTAGCTCTTTGCTAATAATGCGAGGCACGTGCGGATGCGAGCACAGTTTATATAATCGATAAAAAAACAATGTATCTATATTCATTTTATTCATAAAACGCACTTTTTAAACAATTACCTGTGAAAAGGTTTGTAGATGAAGTCAGAGCCGGCTCTCTCTCTTCCTGAGTCCGAAAAATGACTACAAAAATCTGCACAGCTCTAAGGACCCTCCCAAAACGACGGCTATTAGTAGGTCTAAACGACGCCTGAGTGAAATGATTTAACAAATAAATAACTATCACGCAGACATATGTTAAACCTATAAACGTAGTTGGAATCATTCTAAGCAACTTTATATGACGAATAGTATAGAAATCCATTTTTGTATATTGCAGATTTATTTTTTTAAAAACACAGGCGATGTGTAAGGTGAACCAGTTGTAGTTGACGCATCCTGCTCTCGCGCACACGCCTTCGGCGTTTGTGTTGCGCTCGAGCCGAACTAAGCGATGGCGAGTGTCCGAGCTGCAGGGGCTTTGTGCAAGCTGACCGCAAGCAAATACTCTCACTTCTCAGGTCAGTATTGTGTTATGGTCACTCGCGGGATTAAAATGCATGAGGTAGAATTATAAAACGGCGCAGTTTCGTGACCCTCGGTGACCCCCGGTGTTGTGCAGCGACAGAGCGCGTGAACTTTCACCCACTTTCACAGGGAGGTTACAGTAAGGTTAGAGGAAGTGTTTATTTGTTTATTTAGTTGAATCAGGATATATATAACACTTGGCATAACAAAACAACATCTGCAGGTAAGTGAGTGAAGAGGAATGTGTGTTTAGTAAAGTTTCTCGTGTTTGTTCTATTTTTTTTTTAATCGATTCTTAACTAAAGTAAATCGGAGGCATTATTATTTCCCAGTCATTTCCTTCACCACTTTTCCTCTCACATGATGAACTTCAGAATATTGCAGATGTCATAAACTCACGTGCGTGTGTGTGTGTTTTAGGAAATGGATGCCGGAACCTCTCTGTGTCAGCAGCCTTACTTGGTAACCATGGAAACCGTTTCCACATCCCAGTACATGATGATGATGATGCATTATTATATGTTTATTATTATTATTTTAAATCTATAATCTCTCTCTCTCTTTCTCCCCATCTCTCTCTCTCCTTGTCTCTCTCACCCTCCTTCTCTCTGTCCATCTCTCTCCCTTTCTCTCTCTCTCCCTTTCTCTCTCTCTCTCCCTTTCTCTCTCTCCCTCCCTTTCTCTCTCTCTTTCTCCCCATCTCTCTCTCTCTCTCCTCGTCTCTCTCTCTCTCTCTCCCCCCATCTCTCTCTCTCTCTCTCTCTCTCTCTCTCTCTCTCTTTCTCTCTCTCTCGCTCTCTCTCTCCCTTTCTCTCTCTCCCCATCTCTCTCTCTCCTCGTCTCTCTCACCCTCCTTCTCTCTGTCCATCTCTCTCCCTTTCTCTCTCTCTCTCCCTTTCTCTCTCTCCCTCCCTTTCTCTCTCTCTTTCTCCCCATCTCTCTCTCTCTCTCCTCGTCTCTCTCTCTCTCTCCCCATCTCTCTCTCTCTCTCTCTCTCTCTCTCTCTCTCTCTCTCTCTCTCTCTCTCTCTCTCCCCATCTCTCTCTCTCCTCGTCTCTCTCACCCTCCTTCTCTCTGTCCGTCTCTCTCTCTTTCTCCCCATCTCTCTCTCTCTCTCTCTCTCTCTCTCTCTCCCTTTCTCTCTCTCCCCATCTCTCTCTCTCCTCGTCTCTCTCACCCTCCTTCTCTCTGTCCGTCTCTCTCCCTTTCTCTCTCTCTCTCTCCCTTTCTCTCTCTCTCTCCCTTTCTCTCTCTCTCTCCCTTTCTCTCTCTCCCTCCCTTTCTCTCTCTCTTTCTCCCAATCTCTCTCTCTCTCCCCCCCCCATCTCTCTCTCTTTCTCTCTCTCTGTCTCTCTCCATCTCTCTCTCTCTCTCCATCTCTCTCTCTCTCTCTCTCTCTGTGTCTCTCCAGCTCGCACTCACGTGAACTATGAGATTAAAGACGACGTGGCAGTGGTGAGGATCAACGATCCGACCTCCAAGGTGTGTGTGTGATGTATCATGGTTCATAATTGTTCCAACAACTATTATTCCTTGTTTGTTCATCTATCTATCTATCTATCTATCTATCTATCTATCTATCTATCTATCTATCTATCTATCTATCTATCTATCTATTAATTTTTTATCTATGTGTTTATATATCTGTATGTTTGAGTCAGTGTGTCTGTGATTGATTTGAAGTATTTATGTATGGAAATAAATGATGTAAGTTCAGTGTGTGAAGTGGGTGTGGTCTCTTCTATATCGGTCACTTTGTAGTGGACACATGAAGGGAACAGGAAGACATTTGGGACTCAGCCTTAGTGTGTAAAAGAGGATTAAATAAAAAAGACTCAAACATGGCTGGGTGTTTGTGGATGTGGTGTTGATAAAGAAGTGTGTGTGTGTGTGTGTTTCAGGTGAACACTCTGTCGAAGCACACGCTGACCGAGCTGAAGGAGGTGTTGGGGGAAGTTTGGGGAAATGGAGCAGTGAAGAGCGCTGTGCTCATCTCCACCAAACCAGGCTGCTTCATCGCCGGGGCTGATATCAAGTACAACACACACACACACACAAACAAATACAAACACACACATTCATGCACAAATATACTTATATTCTCTCTCTCTCTCTCTCTCTCTCTCTCTCTCTCACACACACACAGCCTTTTTGCTAGTTATGTGTGTTTTGAGCTCTGTAGTTTTGTGTGAGAGAGAGAGAGGGAAAGAGAGACAATAATTACACTCATTCCTGTCTCTCAGCTTGATCAAGGCCTGTAAGACTGCAGAGGAAGTGACATCAATGTTACAGGGAGGACAGAAGATGTTTGAGAAGATCGAGAAGTCACCCATCCCCATTGTGGCAGCCATTAATGGCGTCTGTCTGGGCGGCGGCCTGGAGGTGATAGACGGAGGAGCGAATCATTTGTCACAAACTTTTTAACAAAAAAGCGCATGTTCACATTAATATGCTTGTTCCAATGTTGTGTGATGATTTTTTTGGATTGTGCGTCTCTGGGCCAGTGTAGTCAAAATAAAACTTCACTTCTGTTTGTGTAGTTTGCGATTGCGTGTCAGTACCGAGTGGCTACTAAGAGTAAGAAGACGGTTCTGGCTGCACCGGAGGTGATGCTGGGACTTCTGCCCGGAGCCGGAGGAACTCAGAGGCTCCCCAAGATGGTGAGACTTGTTTACACACAAACACACACACACACAGATGAAATATCTAAATCAAATGCCCTCTAGGGTGTGCTATATGAGGTTAAATGTGATGAAATGCCCTCTAGGGTGGTGCTATATGAGGTTAATCGTGATGAAATGCCCTCTAGGGTGTACTGTATGAGGTTAAATGTGATGAAATGCCCTCTAGGGTGGTGCTATATGAGGTTAATCGTGATGAAATGCCCTCTAGGGTGTACTGTATGAGGTTAAATGTGATGAAATGCCCTCTAGGGTGTACTATATGAGGTTAATCGTGATGAAATGCCCTCTAGGGTGTACTGTATGAGGTTAAATGTGATGAAATGCCCTCTAGGGTGTACTGTATGAGGTTAAATGTGATGAAATGCCCTCTAGGGTGTACTGTATGAGGTTAATCGTGATGAAATGCCCTCTAGGTTGAACTATATGAGGTTAATCGTGATGAAATGCTCTCTAGGGTGTACTGTATGAGGTAAAATGTGATGAAATGCCCTCTAGGGTGTACTGTATGAGGTAAAATGTGATGAAATGCCCTCTAGGGTGTACTGTATGAGGTTAAATGTGATGAAATGCCCTCTAGGGTGGTGCTATATGAGGTTAATTGTGATGAAATGCCCTCTAGGGTGTACTGTATGAGGTAAAATGTGATGAAATGCCCTCTAGGGTGTACTGTATGAGGTTAAATGTGATGAAATGCCCTCTAGGGTGGTGTTATATGAGGTTAATTGTGATGAAATGCCCTCTAGGGTGTGCTATAAGAGGTTAAATGTGATGAAATGCCCTCTAGGGTGTACTATAAGAGGTTAAATGTGATGAAATGCCCTCTGGGGAGGTGCTATGAGGTGGCATGTGATGAAATGCCCTTTAGGGGGGTGCTGTATGAGGTTAAACGTGACGAAATACCCTAAAGGTTGGTACTGTATGAGGTTAATCATGACAAAATGCCCTCTAGGGTGGTGCTATATGCGGTTAAAAGTGATGAAATGCCCACTAGGGTGGTACTAAGAGGTAAAATGTGATTAAATGCCCTTTAAAGTGGTGTTATGAGGTTAAAAGTGATGAAATGCCCTCTAGGGTGGTGTTATGAGGTTAATTGTGGCTGCCCCTTTAATAGAGTTCATGTGATGCTGTTTAATAGAAAGTGGAAAGCCGTGGTGTAAGAGGGATAAAGCACTGGGAACCTGGTGGTAACAGTGACTCTGCCTCATCACACCCGCCTCGTCACTGATTACTTTCCTATAGCATGACCTCACGGAGTGTTCTCTTCCCCTCTGACACTGATCTTGTCTCTTTTGGAGGTGGGACTTCCTGCTGCGTTTGATATGATGTTGACGGGGAGGAACATCCGAGCAGACAAGGCCAAGAAGATGGGCCTCGTCCACCAGGTCATCGACCCACTGGGTACCACAGCCTGGAATTTATTCACTGTCCATTATTCACATACTGTGTGTGCTGTTTTAATCTGTGTGTGTGTGTGTGTGTGTGTGTGTGTGTGTGTGTGTGTGTGTAAAGGTCCGGGACTAAAGAGCCCAGAGGAAGGGACTATTGAGTATCTAGAGGAAGTGGCTGTGGGCGTGGCTAAAGGCCTGGCTAATAAGAAGGTGACTGTGGAGAAGAAGAAAGGCTTAATGCAGAGTAATATACACACACACACACACTCACACTCACACTCTGTCTTCCACTCATGACACCTGTTTGTAAGTGTTATAATATTGTGTGTGTGTGTGTGTGTGTCAGAGCTGCAGGATTCAGTGATGGGAATGGCTTTTGTCAGGAAACAGATCTACAACACAGTCACTAAGAAAGTCATGAAACAAACCAAAGGACTTTATCCAGCACCTCTTAGTATCATAGAGGTACACACACACACACACACACACGGTAAAACAGCGCAAATCATGTATGAATAAGGGATTGTGTATCATTTGTGTGTGTGTGTTAGTGTGTGCAAACAGGTCTAGAGAAAGGTTCAGATGCAGGATATCAGATGGAGTTAGAGGTCAGTATGGCTGTTTTCTGGACATTGTTTTTCTCCACTATAAACATGTACTATGTGTTGTATTAATGTTATTACAATGTAATAACATGTTGTTTAATCTGCTGTTCTAATTCATTCAGAAAGCTTTACAGAAATAGACGTATTTATTAGCAGATTACATTACACACATTTTCTAACAGCCTGTAGTTTATAAAATGCCCTTTGTTTTATTTTATTTTATTTTATTTTTGAATGTTGAAATTTTAAATAGAATTCCATTCTAAAATATAATATATTATAAAACATAATATATTTTATAGCAAATATTGTGTACATTTTCTAATAAGGTATATTTTATATATTTATTATACATGGACAAATATTTTAATTTTTTTTAAATAATTTATATTTTATGTATTTTCTTATATCTGATAATATATTAATTTTTAATTTCTTGTCATTTATATGTTCACTAACAATTTTCCAGTTGTATATTTTTAAATTTTAAAGAATATAATGTTTATTAAAATAACATGGAGGTTATGGTGAGCAGAAAACACAATTAATAATAATAATATTAATTATTAAAAAATTAATTATTTATTTCTGAATAAATAAATAAATAAAAAATTCTATATATATATATATTTATATATATATATATATATATATATATATATATATATATATATATATATATATTATATATATATTATATTATATATATTATATATTTATATATATACATATATATATATATATATATATAAATATAAATATATATAATAATTTATATATATATTATAATATATTATATATATATATATAAATATATATATATATATATATATTTTAGCAGAATATTTCTTTGTGTGTCGTATACATCTGTACCTCAGAGGCAGAATAAATCCTAGTCTGTTGTTTATCTTATTCATGTAGAACTTTGGCAAGCTGGCCATGACCTCAGAATCACGCAGTCTGATCGGTCTGTACCAGGGGCAGGTCGCCTGTAAGAAGAACAATTTCGGTAAACCAGAGAGAGAAGTGAAGTGAGTAGATCAGCCGGTTGTGATCATTTTTTCTCACTCGAGGTAAACTTGCAGTAAGTGTGTGTGCTTGTGATCGATCAGGACCCTGGCGATCCTAGGGGCGGGGCTTATGGGGGCGGGTATTGCCCAGGTAACTGTGGATAAGGGCGTGGCTACCATCCTTAAGGACACGGCGGTGGAGGGACTGGCCAGAGGACAACAGCAGGTCTACAAGGGGTGAGAACACAGACACTCGGAAACACACACTCTCTCTTATAAAACACAAAACCTTCAGTGTGTGCGTTCTTCCACCAGAGGGAGACAAACAGCGCTGTGTGTGTGAGAGAGAGCGAGAGAGAGCGAGAGCTGTAATAACATCACGCAGCCACCAGGGGCAGTGATACTCCTTAACTATTCTATTTACTTGCTATTTTGTTTTTTATTTATATTGTATTATAATAATATACTGATAGACGTCATTTTCCTTCCTTTCTTTTCATTTCAGAAAATTATTTTATTTTTAAAACTAGAAAATACTACTCATAGGCATGCAGAGTGATCTGAAGATTTAATATTAATAAATAGCCTTGATGCAGATCCAAATGTACAGGGGGTGGAGTCAGACCTGATATAGCCCCTCCTATATGGGCAAAGTAAAAACATATGAAACTAGGGGGTGGAGTCAGTCCTGATATAGCTCCTCCTACTTGGGCAGAGTCAAATAATTCAAACTAGGGGGTGGAGTCAGACCTGATATAGCCCCTCCTACTTGGGCAGAGTAAAGCAATTAAAACTAGGGGGTGGAGTTAGACCTGATATAGCCCCTCCTACTTGGGCAGAGTTTAACCAAAATATCAGGGGGTTGAGACATTGAGACATGTTAATTTCATAAGCATGTATGTGAGACTCCACCCCCTGTAGACTTTTGGTTCAACTCCACTCAGGTAGGGGGAGGAGCTTGATCAGGCCTGACTCCACCCCCTGGGATTTTGGTGCTACAGCAAGAACCACATCAGCTATCTCTCTTTCTCTCTCCCTCTCTCTCTCTCTCTCCCTCCCTCTCTCTCTCTCTCCCTCTCTCCCTCTCTCTCTCTCTCTCTCTCTCTCTCTCTCTCCGTCTCTCTCTCTCTCTCTCTCTCCGTCTCTCTCCCTCCCTCTCTCTCTCTCTCAGACTGAATGATAAAGTGAAGAAGAAGAGTATAACATCGTTTGAGAGAGATGCGACTCTGTCGGTTCTGACTACACAGTTGGACTACAGCGGCTTTAACAAGGCTGACCTGGTGATCGAGGCCGTGTTCGAGGATCTGGCCATCAAACACAGAGTGCTGAAGGAGGTGGAAGCTGTAAGTGTTCAGAAACACACACAAAGTTTAAACACACACCGCTTATACACTCGCTTCACATACATGGGTAAAGAAGGACGTAGTGATACAGGGAGGTATAATAGATCCTGTGTGTGTGTGTGTGTGTGTGAAGGTGACCCCTCCTCACTGCATCTTCGCCTCCAACACATCAGCTCTTCCCATCAGAGACATCGCCTCTGTCAGCACCAGACCTGAGAAGGTGAGTGTAAATTAAAAAAAAAAAAAAAAAATATATATATATATATATAATATTAATAAATAAATAATCTAAAATTGCATAAATAAATAATACAATAAGCAGATAATAATCATGCAGTAATTATTTAGAAATGAGAGGAAAAAATATTCAAATATTTCTCAAAAAAAAATCTATAGTAAAATAAAAGTGTAAAAAAATGGATGAAAAGTACAATAATAAAAATAATATAGATTTAATTTTAAAAAATCATGGTAATGTATAGTGAAAACAAATCCTTTTAAAAGACAAAATACATTATTGAAGTAAAGTAACTTTTTATTATTTTTATTTATTTATTTTTTTTTTAAATACCACATTGATTAGTCAGATGGTGTGAATTATTATTTATTTTTATTTATTTATTTATTTTTATTTATTTCATTATAGTAAGTTGTAAGGATGTGAAATTTTAACTGATGCAGTTCTTTGTTGAATCTCTGGTCATTGTGTGTGTGTGTGTGTGTGTGTGTGTGTGTGTGTGTGTGTGTAGGTGATCGGGATGCACTATTTCTCTCCGGTTGATAAGATGCAGTTGTTGGAGATCATCACCACTGATAAAACTTCTAAAGACACGACGGCGTCGGCTGTAGCTCTTGGCCTCAAGCAGGGCAAAGTCATCATCGTAGTGGGGGTGAGTGTGTGTGTGTGTCATCAGCTGTGTGAACTTCCTAAAACACAGAGTATAATCTGTACCCACCCCTGTAGGATGGGCCGGGATTCTACACCACTCGTTGTCTGGCTCCGACCCTGGCAGAGGCGATCAGAGTGCTGCAGGTGTGTTAGTGTTTATGTAAATAAACAGACTTAAACAAAATAATTGTTCAGGATCTCACACTTAAACCCCGCCCTTTACTACTTCTGCTTGTGCTGCAGGAAGGGGTGGGGCCTAAGAAGCTTGACACTTTGACGACAGGTTTTGGGTTTCCTGTCGGTGTGGCAACGCTGGTGGACGAGGTCGGGGTGGACGTGGCGGCTCATGTGGCAGAGGATCTTGGGAAGGCGTTCGGTTCACGGTTCGGGGGCGGGGACGTGGGGGTGCTGAAGAGCATGGTGGAGAAAGGGTTCATGGGTACGAGAGCGTGTGACACCACAAGGACTAAACTAATAACAGATAAACTGGTTTAATAATGTGTGTGTGTGTGTATCCAGGTCGTAAATCAGGTAAGGGCTGTTATGTGTACGGAGCCAAATCAAAGGATAAGCAGCTGAACAAAGGGACTGAGGAAATCCTGCAAAAGTTTAAACTGGTGGCGCCCCCTGCTGTGTAAGAACTGTACACACACCTCAGAACACACACCCCAGTACACACACACTACAGTATACACCTCAGTACACACACACCTTATTACACACACTCCAGTACTCACACTCACTCAGAATTCTCAAAGCCTCTGTGGCTCAAGTCAATTACATTAAGATGCTTAAGAGTGGCTTGTGACTTTCCAGAACCTTCTGGACTTTTGTACTCAAACAATGCCCTGTTTGCATTTGTGTGTGTGTGTGTGTGTGTGTGTGTGTGTAGATCTGGAGATGAGAACATACAGTATCGGCTCGTGTCCCGATTCGTGAACGAGGCTGTCCTGTGTCTTCAGGAGGGAATTCTGCCCGATCCGGTACAGGGAGATATCGGTGCCGTGTTCGGATTGGGCTTCCCTCCCTGTCTAGGAGGTAAACACAAACACACACACACACACACAGTATACATCTAACATCCATATACTATACATCAATGCTAACTTTGGTTCATGTAGAAAAGTCATGATTAGCTCTTTAGACCCACGGTGCCATGTGCTCTCCAGGTCCCTTCCGCTTTGCGGACACGTTCGGCGCCGATAAACTCGTCCAGAAGATGAGACGGTACGAAGAGGTGTACGGAAACCAGTTCACCCCCTGCCAGCTCCTCCTGGATCACGCCAAGGATCCCAGCAAGAAGTTCCACAAGTGAACCTCGGAGCTTCTGACCCATGAAACAGCCTTGCATTTGATGCCTAGGAGGAACTTTGTACCTGTTTTGTTGGTCACATGACCTGCTGCATAACTGTTCATTTCACCTTAAGCTCATTTTCAGTTCTGCTAATATTAGCGGACATGCCTTCGCTTGCACATGGTTTTGTTTTCTTACTTGAAAATTATTTAAGTGTTTTAATTTCACTTTACATAGTTAATAAAATTATTTTATTTTCTGCTTGATCAGAAAAGTCGTGTTCTCTTTCTCACGCGTTTGCTGTTAATTTATCTCTCGTTTCTTTTGAATACATTTGAAAAACAAAAGTGGGCGTGTCCTCATTTTTTTGGGAGTGGTTTACTTCAGGGGTCCCTGACCTTGGACTGATTTCATACCGGACCATTTTACCGTGGCCCAGGGGGTGGGGGGTGGTCAATGGGTGGGATTTGTTTTTGGGTCATGTTAGCATGGGTTAGCTTGTGGACTTGCTGATGTATGGAAAAACCTGCAACTGAGTCAAACGCGGTATTGTGGCGTGGTTGGAAGAGGCAATAAAAATTTTATTAAAAGTTTGTTTCTTTGTGGCCTGGTACCAAATGATCCATGGCCCGGTACTGGTCCCTGGCCCGGTGGTGTTGGGGACCCCTGGTTTACCTTAATCATAATTGAACCTAAATAAAAAAAAGGGAGGTATGAGTGTACAAGCGACGTCATGTTTTATATCTAGCAGGCAACTCGCTACTTAAGTTAGCTAGCTGTCTTAACCTCGCCAAGGCACCAGTTTAGCTAGCTAGCTGTTTCAGCAGAACTGCAGCTCATACACAGATGTTTGTCACAAGATACACTGGCAAAAAGTTAAGATATTGTGAATTGTCTAGCTAACGGAAAACTAGCTAGCAGTTAGGAGTTGAAGCAGAAAGAAACTATAGCGGCTACTCGATTGCGATCGCAGTTAAAACACGGAATTAGCAGTCCGATGTCAGACTACAAGCGGAAAAACAACTTTTATTACACAGATATTATGTTTAAGTTCGAAATGCGTATTTAATTTTTAAGATTTACAGAATACTTTCTAGATGGGATTTCCTGCCGTCATTCTGTCTTCGAGAGCGGATATCTGACACGAGGTTATACTGTAGCGAGAGAGGATTTACAATAAAGCAATCCCTCTAAACTGATTTTCTTTGCATTTCTGATTGCGTTTTTAACCGAACATACACACAACACACTTCGGTAGAGATTATATAAGGTGTGCGCTGTTGTAAAACATCCATCCACCTTGGTACTAGCTGTAAAACACACACTCCCAAACATTAGCTGCTGAAACCCTCTCATTACTCAGCTACTCTTCACACACACACCTCACTTTCAAAGACAAAAAGCGATATTTAGTAAGCATTTAATTACTGTCACCTAATTACAGTGTGTGTGTGTGTGCTTGACTTCACACTCTTCAAACTAACTTTTTCTTTTCCCCTCTAAAGCTGAGCAATCCCCACAGCCATGGCTTTGTTTGTGTGTGTTTTTTACAGCTTTGTGGGGACCAAATATCCTCACAAGTATAGTAATGTCAGACTTTGCGGGGACATCTGGCTGGTTTCCTGGACAATTAAAACAAAAAAAACCCCAACTTTTTAGTGGTTTTTAAGTAAAAGAGACTAAAAGGTTCCCTTGTGGTTGCTGCAGTTGTGGTCAGGGTCAGTGGAGGGTCCTCATGAGTGTAGTAAGACAGTGAGAATTGACCTGATATTTATGAATAAATCACAACAAACACTGGGTTCTACGACTTGGGTGACTTTAATCAATAATCAATCAATAATCAGTTGGAGGTCAGTTTGTGATGCGGCGGTAGCGCCACTAAAACAGCAACGTGTGTGTTAGTAAACTCAAGAGTCTATACTCAGGGCCTTATAATACTCAGGGCTGCTCCGGAGCCTGACTTCTTGTACCTATTCACCCCTCATACACCAACGTACCTACGGTATACACACACACACAGGAGCAACAGAATCAAGACACGGATGCATCAAAGACAGCGTACAGAGTCGTCACATTTCAGGTTAAAAAAAGAAGGGAAAAAAAGAATCAAGTCTCCATAAAATATAGCAGAATTTTCCGTCGTTCCGTTATAGTTCCTCTAAAGGCACGCCAGTCTGAGCAGTGTGGTGTTATCAACTCTGTGTCCAACAATGTAAAGAAAAAATAATAATAATCCCTAACAAATTATATAAACCAGACAGTCTTGAGTAGTGTTCGACATTAGTCCCTATTGGATTGTTTGTGTTTTGTGAGACGGTCCCCAGAAACCACGTTTGTACAGGACTGGAGTTTAGAGACGATCCCTAGAGGAGCTAAGTATAGACTGTGCGGTATTTAAATATATAAAATCTTTCCTTTTAGAACAAAACACTCATGTACCACAAACACACACACACACACACAGAGGTTTATATTTACTCTGACTCTCACACACTGATACTGATACTGTTCAGTAGTTCAATGCTGTTCAGCAGCTGAGCTTTGAGCAATCCACCCTCACAAAATAAATCAGCACGAGGAACACACGTGCATCTCTTCATTTTAACACACACACACACACACAAAGATATGCTTCTACGGTCTGAAATTAGGCACATCTCCACCAGAAGGACCTTTGCAGGAACTCAGGAGCTCGCTCAGGAACTTGTCACACAGTACATACTCTTTTGCAGACCATTATTGTCTGATATCAAGTGTGTTTCCACCAGAGGAACCTGTTCAGGAACCCTGGAACCTCATCTCAGGAACTATGACACCTGTTTTCACCACTAGAACATTTTCAAGAAGCTGAGGAACCTTTTCAACTAAGAAACCTTGGCCGTGTTTCCTTAGTAAGGTGCCTAATTTTCAGTAACATTGTAGGTACTCCAGAACTTTAGCCATGTTTCCCCTCTAGAAACCTAATCAGGAACCCAGGAGGTTTCATTTCCACTTGCCAATTGTAGTTCCTGGAATCTTTTTTAGTTCCTTCTCTTTAGTAAGTGCATTTTAGCCAGACTTTCACCAGAGGAACCTTTCAGAAAGCCCGGAAACTTGTTCAGGAACTCCGAATTTTTAAGGTAAGAGACTTCAATTGTCTTTTGGAACTTTTTGGAAACCTTTTAGATTTCTGATCCACACGTTTTTACACACCTGTTTGCTGTACTGCTGGGTTTTTTTTTTTACATAACAATCATAGTTCCTGCAGGAACTCTTCGGCTCCTCAAAAGAACCTCTATGGAAACGCACCTTTAATTTTTTATGTACCATCATGCATATGGTTTTACTGTTCACAGTATCTGTGTGTGTGAGTGTGTGGGTGTGTGTAAAGGCTCATATCTTGGGTCTCCAGCCCTTGATAAACTGCATGATCTTTTTGACCTGTAGTTTGGTAAGGCTGAAGTCCTCGGACAGGATTTCTTCGGTGAGCTGGGTGAATATTGACCCATCAATCCTCTCTCGGCTGAACAGGCCAATCACATCGTCCGCCAGCCCGATGAAACGTAAGCAGGATGACACCTCCTCCACTGAGAGCCAGCACAGATCTGCTGGGGGTCGCCATGATAACCCAGCTCCACCTTCTGCGCCCCTCACCATGGTAGACACAGGCGTTTCCTCCTCTAAACTTTTTAATGGTCTGGGTGGAGGAACCGGACTTGTCTCCGGATTGGTTTGAGGCTCCTGAGGGGTAGCACTAGTGAGGTCAGAGAGCAGATTAGGGGATTTCCGGCCCGTGGCAAGCCAATCAGATGAGGCGTGTCCTGGATTGGCAAAAGGGTTCAGAGCGCCAAATGGGGCAAAGCGGTTCTGCGCAGCTGGACGAGGTCGGGGACAGGTGGAGTAGTTTTTGTGGGCTGTGTCTGTACTAAGGAGGGGTGTATTTAGAATATTGGAAGTGAAAACTCCACCACTTCGAGGGTGTGACCAGCAGGCCTGCGCAGGCTGGTTAGGGTCAGGTGATGCAGAGGGGTCAGAGGTTACACAGTCAGCCCACGTGCAGGGGTAACAGTACAGAGAGTAGGAGTCTGGAGAGGGAGAATTACTTCCACTACGAGGAGCAGAGCTGGGGGAGAGAGAGATAGAAAATTAAATGCTGACATATGAATGATGTGAGTATAACACTGATGATAGAGCTTTTAGATGATGGTGATAAGATAGACCACTGGCCTAAGGTACAGACCAGGGAATGTGCCAAGAAAATGGACCAATCTAGAGGGTGAACTAGGGGGCAGACTGCATGACAAGACAGAAAATAGACTAAAAGTTGGGAAAGTGAAGTACTAGATAATGAGGTGAAGGATATTGTAGAGTGTGAGCTGAGGTAGACTAAGATTTGATCTTAGGGATGGATTACAGGATCAGATTAAGGATAAAGGGAAGATTTGCTGGGGATGATCTAGGGTATGGGATGGGGATGGACTAGGGGTTGATCTATGGGACAGACTAGGGTTAGAGCTGGGTATAAAGAAGTGTTGAGATGACAGTTGGAACAGATGATATGATGGATAAGGGCAAGAAGAAAAGCTGAAACATGGGTTAGAGGATGAGCTGGCAGAAAAAACCCAGGATGTGCTGGAGCATGGACTAGCGAATGAGCTGGGGGATCGACTGAATTAGTTGGAGGATGAAACTGAAAATAAGATGGAAGATGGAGTTGATGAGCTGGAGGATGAATTAGAGAATGAGCTGAAGGATGGACTAGAGCATGCACTGGGGGATGGACCAGGGATTAAGTTAGAGGATGACTAGATGATGCTCTAGGGGTTGGACTAGGGGGTGAGTTGGAGGATGGACTAAAGAATGACCTGACCTGACAGATCGACTAGAGGATGCACTGGAGGATGGACCAGGGAGTAAGTTAGAGGATAGACTAGACGATGCTCTCGGGGTTGGACTAGTGGTTGAGTTGGAGGATGGACTAAAGATTGAGCTGAAGGAAGGACTAGAGGATGCACTTGGGGATGGACCAGAGATTAAGTTGGAGGATGGACTAGACCAGAGCTTCCCAAACTTCAGAGGGGTAAGGCCCCCCAAATACATAGCAAAAGCTCCACAACCCCCCCCCCCAACCTCTTTGTTTAAAAAATACAGTATATTGATTAATAGTATAAAGATATATTTATACATAT
The DNA here is from genome assembly GCF_019097595.1 of Hemibagrus wyckioides. Lineage (NCBI taxonomy): Eukaryota > Metazoa > Chordata > Actinopteri > Siluriformes > Bagridae > Hemibagrus > Hemibagrus wyckioides. The sequence goes on along the minus strand of NC_080715.1, from coordinate 41,590,721 downwards.
ATTTGTATATTAGATATATTTAATAAAGCAGATTGTCTCTCTGCACAAAATTATCAACATTTATTAACCAGTTTGTAAGAATTTCATTGAATTATGAGAACTACCATAAAATGTAATATTTATATGCTGGTGAAAATAAGATGATGTAAACATTCTTTACAAATATATTTAAATCCTTAACACTACATACTGTCTGCATACTATTTATAATTATATTGAATCAAAGTGTGTAACAGAAGCTTTTTATATTCTATTCTAAAATATTTTAGTTATTTTAATATTTTGATTTAGCCTAGCTACGGCCCCCCTGCAATAGCGCTACGGCCCACAGTTTGGGAAGCACTGGACTAGACGATGCTCTCGGGGTTGGACTAGGGGTTGAGTTGGAGGATGGAATAAAGAATGAGCTGAAGGATGGACTAGAGGATGCACTTGGGGATGGACCAGAGATTAAGTTGGAGGATAGACTAGATGATGCTCTAGGGGATGGACTAGCAGTTGAGTTGGAGGATGGACTAAAGGCTGAGCTGAAGGATGGACTAGAGGATGCACTTGGGGATGGACCAGAGATTAAGTTGGAGGATGGACTAGACGATGCTCTAGGGGTTGGACTAGAGGCTGAGCTGAAGGATGGACTAGAGGATGCACTATGGAATGGACAAAGGGATGAGCTGAGAGATAGACTAGAGGATCAGCTTGGGGATAACTTGAAGAAGTACTAGGGGAGTGTGCTGGGAGTTGGAGTACAATAGGATTGGGAGGATTGGACTAGAGGATAAGACCAGGTAGGATTCAGGTGTTTATGGGTAGATCAAGTTATACCAGGAGGCTATATGTATACATACTGTGTATGGATAAATGTATGACCATTTTTATAAAGTGTAAATGTGTGTATTTACCTCTCCGGCAGGCCTGAGGAGTAAAAGGACACATTTGGACTGCGTGTGCTTGTAGTTGGAACTTTAGGGAAACGGGGTGGGACTGGCGGACTGGGGGTGGGGCCTCCAGCATTAGCACAGCGGGGTGGAACAGGAGGAGCGTTCAGAAACCGACACTCCTCCTTCACCTAGCAGGAAAAGGGGAGATTAGTTTGCTGTGAGATCAAGAACATTTGTCAATTTACTTTCAGTGAGATGTATTCAGGTGTTCAGTCACCCCTGTCCTTAATTCTCTCAATGAGCATCTCTGTCTTGATTCAATCCTGTACAAACGATTCAAGCTTTGCTTGCAAATGTCAATTCTTGGACATAACCTTTACACAGTCAAACAAAGTGCTGTGTGTGTGTGCCATAGCTGTCTTGTCCCCGTGGTAACCTTTTTTCAGAGCTGACTGAAGAAATGAGAAACAGATGGTACTTTACAGATGATGCTGAAATACTCTAAGTACAGGGAAAGGTGTCTCCCTGTTTGGATCACTTCTTTTCCTCACCCTGGTTCTGGTCCAATACTAGAGTCCAACACATGAGCCTGTGTAATCTCTTTTTCGTGCCAGTACCTGGGTTAGTTTGAGTGTGTGTGTGTGTGTGTGAGTGATGTTTGGCTCACATGGATCAGGAGTCCTGTGACGTCTGTTAATCTAAATAGTATGTCTGCATTTCCTCCTCAGCCTTCTGAGAAAGCTGCCTTCCTGTCCAGATCCACCAGGGAGTGTGTCTGTCTGTGTGTGTGTGTGTGTTTTGGTTAACTAAATTACAGGGCCAGAGCAGAAAATTTGCGTGGGAGCAGGGGAGCAAGCAAGAGAGGAGAAAGAAGCAGAGAGACAGAGAGAGAGAAAGCAAGGCAAGACACAGAAAGGCCATAATTCCAGTTGTCTGCGATGTTATCGCTTCTATAGAGCTGATGATACAGTAAAGATTCAATAGCGATGTTTGTGTGTGTGTGTGTGTGTTTTCATGCTCTCTTCCCGTAAGTGTGTGGCCATTACTAGGCCTGTAAAAGCTGTATCAATTATTTAGTCCAGAACTGCGCGGCTTTACGACTCTTTAGAGATCCTGAAGTACTGTAGCAGAACATACATGACCTGTGTGTGTGGTGTGTGTGTGTGTGTGGGTGTGTGGGTGTCCCAGGAGTTTTGACCTGTGTTCAAGTCATCTGCCGGTATCCATAATGACTCTTTAGATAAAAGAATAACAGAAAGTGGGGGTGGAGGGGGTGGAATTATGAAAAGGGCATAAGGGAATAGGAAGAAGAGAGAGAGAGAGAGAGAGAGAGCTGGCACGGTCATAAAGGCATCTTAAATCTTGTGTAATGAGAGTTATTGATTAATGAATAAACCCCAAATCTGCCTTTCTGGAGCTCCAGCTAACGGCTCCATCATCGTTAATGCAGATGATGAGTGGCACTGAGGCTTTAAAACGTCACATAATGTTAATCACTGTAACATTACCAATGGAAATCGGTTATATATATATATATATATACAGATTTACATAAGAAACTATCAGTGGTATGGCATGTTTAGCCACACCTCCTGGTCTGTGACTGATGGCCCAGAGGCCACGCCTCCTTCATAAATAAAAGACAAAGTGAAAGAGAATGATGATTCAACTCACAGCTTCTGATTTCGGAGGAACAGGGGGTGGAGTCGGTACTCGTCCTGCTTCCATCTGCACCATAGCAACATGGGTGGAGCCTATTGTACCATCTAATGAGGAAGTGGAGTGGAAGGATATAAGGTTGTGCTCAGCTTTGACTGTGCTTTCAGGAACCTCCGCATAGCTTCCTCCACTCTGATTGGTCCAAAGCTCTTCATAAGGAATTTCCTGTGTCTCTGTGGGCCAATCAGGGGTGACATACTCTCGCTCTTCCCCTTCGCCCACCCCTTCCCTCTCTCCCTCGACTCCGGGGGGAGTTTGTGTGTCTCCCAGCGAGTCCCTGCAGCCTGTTGTGGTCGTCGGTGTGATGGCTCCGCCCCCGTAAACGCACAACGAGAGTCTCTGTGGCGAGAATACGGGATACACTCGTATCCTGCGTGGACTCACACACTCCTCAGTCAGGTCCACCTTCACCTCCCGTACGGCTCGGGAATAATCGTCCGGGTCAAAGGTCTCCTGGCAACGGAGCGCGCTTAGCAGCACCGCCCGCTGGTAGACAGGGTCGTCACGCAACAAGCCATCAGGTAGCGTGAAGCGCGGCATGTCATTAAGCAACAGGAAGTGAGAAGGCGTCACTTCTTGTTTGCGCAGGACACAGCAGAGCACCACGGTCCGACTGACGATGGCGAGCAGCTTGTAACGCTGGCCCTGGCGGATGGTGTGCTGGTCGTAGCGGCTGCGAGGTGGAGGCGGTGGATGTGGTGGTACGGCCACATTGACGGGAAGCCGCACGCGTTCGATGATGGTGCGCAGCGTGTGTTCGCCCGCCTGCATGCGCAGCTCCAGCGGCGATCGAGTGCAGAAACGACCCCGACACTGCAGAGGGAGCCGCACGCTCTCCCGCGTCCGCTGATTAAGGCAGATCAGACAGGGCAGCTTGGTGCGGATGGGACGTCCTGAAGCCCCGCCCACTCTGCCCAGCCGACGCAACAATGCGGCCAGGCGCGACTTCTCACGAGCAGATTGAACACAGAGAAGCTCAGCCCGACCCATTGGAGTCAGCTCATCTCCCGCCTGGAGGGAAAAGTTATACACCTCGCTGTCTTCACTGAACTCACCTGACACCACCTACAGAGAGAGAGAGAGAGAGAGACAGAGACAGAGAGAGATAGAGAGTCAGGGAGTGATCGGTGATTAAAAAAGTTCAAGGTAAATATCACTGAATATGTATACACTATGTTCTTTACCTGAAACACTACACTATAATATAATTAAACACATTTATTATCACTTACACCGATCAGCCATAACATTATGACCACAGAGAGGTGAAGTGAATAAGACTGATGATCTCCTCATCATGGCACCTGTTAGTGGGTGGGATATATTAGACAGCAAGTAAGGATTTGTTCACGTTTGACCAAAAGGGCCAAATAGACCACTGGATCAGAGCATCTCCAAAACTCCAATACTCTTGTGGGGTGTTCCCGGTCTGCAGTAGTCAGTACCTATCAAAAGTGGTCCAAGGAAGGAAC
>NC_080715.1:41544152-41574152 GCF_019097595.1 Hemibagrus wyckioides | reverse complement strand
CAGGAGGCTCATATAACACCCGGTCAGTATGTACCCTTAATCCTAGCCCCATCTCAACCTTATGCCTATATAGCCCAATACCCCCATCTCAACATCCATCCCCATCTCCATCTCCATATTTGCCCTACTACTATCCCTCACCCCATTTCAGTATACTGCATTTCCAACCTCATTTCCAACAACCTATCTTTATATCTCCACCCATATACCCCTATATCATACTCCTACCTGTCCCCACAGCCAATACCCCATGGCTACGGTATGCATCAGGAAACTTTTAACCTAACCCATCACATCACTTCAACCCCAACCTTCCCCTTTTGCCCTTATTCATTACAATCCCCACCCCATTCCCATGTGCCCCAACCCCCTTCTATCTTACCCCTTCTCAGCATGCACTAACCCCAATTTAACCACATTCCTACATGTCCTAACCCCTAATCCCAACTCTGGCCTAATACCATCTCCATTTCCATTCCATGTTCCCCAACACCATCATTGCCATTCTTCCCATGACCTAAACTCAGTCCTACCTCCACTGGTCCCAGCATAGCCAACACCACCATTCACCATGTGCCTCCAACACCAGCTGGTGTATGTTAAAGCACTGGTTATCCCATCACTATCCCATTCCTAACTGTAAAGCTTATCCCTCTTCCCATTCACACTACTGGAATGTTTACAAACTTCCCAAGGATAATCGTGTTAAAATGTTGATTTCCCTCATTCTTGTGCATCTCTTCAACACGGACTAGATTTCTCTGGCAGTAAACTGAACTAAACACACACACACACACACACACACACAGGAAACCACATCAACAGTCATCACTACGGAAACTAACACTGCTGGCAGGGATCATTTGGGAACGTGAGCCAAAAGTGTAATCACTCTCTCTCTCTCTCTCTCTCTCTCTCTCTCTCTCACACACACACACACACACACACACCATCATATACCACTACATAAACAACACACTTCAAATTCAATTTTTTCAACTAGCTGCACTTGAGGGCAATATTATTACATGGCATAAGCCAATCACAGGAGAGAGAGGCAGATCAGATTAAAAATATCTTGAGATGGAGTAATGAATGAAAGAGAGAGAGGGAGATAGAGATAGAGAGAGAGAGAGAGAGAGAGAGACAGGGGGGTTGTGATGAAAGAAGAGTGTATTGATCAGCTGCTAAAAGAATCCTTCATTGATGCGAGTCTGAAAAAAGGCTTTTACTGAGGAAATGAGACACACACACACACACACAGAGAGAGAGAGAGAGAGAGAGAGAGAGAGAGAGGGAGGGAGAGAGAGAGGGAAAGTCATAGGTTGTGCTGAACATCTCAGTTGTCTATAATTACTATTGTCGGCTGATACAGTGATATATCCCACCTACAGACACACACACACACACACACACACAGACACATGCACACACGCACACACACACTTACATAAACATCTTCCCCTATGGCAACCCATAATAAAGCTGTGTGTGTGTGTGTGTGTGTGTGTGTGTGTGTGTGAAACTGGATGATCACGAAGCACAAGTGAACTCTGGAGAACTCTTCGGACAGAGAGAGAGAGAGAGAGAGAGAGAGAGAGAGAGAGAGAAAGATAGAGACAGAGAGAGACAGATAGATAAGAGATGGATGAGACAGAGAGAGACAGATAGATAAGAGATGGATGAGAGAGAGAGAGAGAGAGAGAGAGAGAGAGAGACAGACAGAAAGAGATGAGAGAGAGAAAGAGAGAGAGAGAGAGAGAAAGAGAGAGAGAGAGAGAGAGAAATATGTTGGATGAGGTCAAGAGTTAAACCACAGGTCAAGCTCAACTACAAGGTCAACATGCAGACAGTGTGTGTGTGTGTGTGTGTGTGTGTGTGTGTGAGGGAAGAATAACAAGCGAGTGAGAGGTTTAAAAGCGACGGAGTGATGGAGTGAATGAAAGCACGGCGGTTTGAGCGATAGAATGAGAACCCGAGTGAAGATTTTATTGATAAACCACATTTCTAACAAAAGTTGACCACAGAGTTGAGCTCATGGTGACTGGACACGTGATGGAGTGAAGCAGAGAGTGAAGAAGTGACCGAGAACTTTTTTTTGTGTGTGTGTAAAAGCACGTGATAAACACCGTAAATGCTAATGTCAGTAAGTCTTTTCGATTAGCGCCACGTGACACGGATTGCACTCTTATTCATCAGTTATTACATGAGTTATTACTGTATTATTACAATACTCATATTGCTTCACTACCAGGTATGTGAGAATCAGGCAGGGGGCGTGGCTTAGAATTTGTAGGCGATTCTATTTACAAGTCATATATATGATTTTATATATATATATATATATATATATACATATATACATATGTGTGTGTGTGTGTGTGTGTGTGTGTGTGTGCAATATGCAATACGGTGAACTTTTCTTTCCTTTGAGGAAAAACAAGAACTTTATTCCTGGTTCACTAAACAACTTTTTGGATAATTTCTAATTGTTCTGGAGAATTTCTGAGATCTGGCAACCCTCAATATCTCAAACATGAAGAAAAGTGACATTATTTTGCAAATAGCTCAGGAAACATTGCTGTTTGTATACTCTTCAGAACTGCTCTGGTGTCAAGTCTTGAAGTATTCCCAAATTTATGACACGTTGCCAGATCAGGCATTATAACCCTTTATCACCTAGCTGTGATAGCTTTTGAGGTTTTTCCCGAGGCAACCTTGGCTGATTTGTCGTAATGGTAAAAGCGGTGATTTTCCCGTAAATTCCTCCCTTTGAGTCTCCTCTCGTTTTGCCTCACGTTGCCGAAACTTGGATCCCGCGGTGGCGCTCATCCTCGTTAGTATGCACAGCACTCGGACACGGATCAGCACATTTCCATATGAAAGGCTCTGCATCACTTCTGGGACACAACAGCCACTTTGTCACCTTCGCCAAGAGCCAGATCAACTCTTTACACCATAAGCTTCGCTTGGAAAACTCATTACACCTCATCCTTAAGGTTGCACTCACATTAGGAACACGGAGGTTCATCACATCTCTTATAAGAAGATTTTCTTTCTTGTAAACTTCTACACACAAATTAACCATCTTCTGATTGTCCTTGTGTCTTTTATATTCATTAAAATTCTTTCTGTCCCCTTTACAGCCATGTATCCACCCTGTCATGTCAATTATTTTTTTCTCTGCTAAGAAGGTGTGAACTTATGGTGATTTATTTATTTAGTGCTTGGTACAGGAGATTTTAATAAATAAATAAATGAATAAATAAATAAAATAAAACAAAAGCTGGAAAATATGTTGTAGATGTTCAAAAATCTAAATAGTGATGCTTTAATGCTTCTGAAAAAATAAAGAGTTAACCAAGGTTTCAAGAATTGTGGTCCTTAAGCTTCAAATATGTACTTTAAATAATTTATGTATTTTAAAAAAAGTTTTTAGGTTAAAGATGCATACTAAAGTTATGATGGTTGACTGAGCAACCAGAAAAAAATAATAATAATAAATTATAAATAAATAAATAAAAATATAAAATAAATAAATAAATAAATTGAAATACATACATAAAATAAAAAAAATAATAAAAAACAATTTTTAATTTAGTTTCCAGGAATAAATGCACCTCTGATACAATAAATGATTTAAAAAATGAGCTAAAAAAATATTTAAAATTCTCTGCTAAACTTCAGTGCTGTGTTTCCTAACATTTCAGATGATTGTATTTCTTAGGGAACAAAACAATTATTTTATTTTAATTGCCACAGCTGCAGTCCAAACCACAACCTTAATTAGTTAATAACAGTTAATAACCTTAATAGGTTTCACAAACAGCTCCTTTCATGTACATGGTGTTCCCTCAGACAAGCTTCATCAAAAACTCACTGAAAAGTAACTTTTACTCCACCAAAATGCTTTAGTTTTAAGAGACGATGTTGTTATTGTGATATGTTTCTTCGATAAATATCGCGATACTACACAGTATCACGAGAGAAAACAAACAAACAAAAAAAAAAAACAACTTATCAACATCTGGCTATAAGATGAAACTATTCATTAAGTACATCTGGTTATTTCAGCACGCAGCAGCTGCATTCCAAACTGTGACCTCTAAGAAAACCGGTACAGAAGTTTGCACTGCCGCTCTCCGGTCATGGACACCAACACTATGAACATTACGAAGCGTTATAAAGCGTTATAAGCTGGGATGCCTACCGGCGCTGAGCTTCACCAGTGTAGGCAGGCGGAATTTGCCCACCACGGCGTCCAGCGGCAGCGACACTGCGCTCCACGAGAGCTCCGAGATGCTCGCGGACAGTTTCTCCATCTCTCCGGCATCATCACCGGGGTCGCGGCGGCGGCGGCACGGGCACGCGCGCGCGTGTGTGTGTGTGTGTGTGGCGGAACGAGGAGGTTCCGGTGGCGGGGGCGCGCGATTCCGCTCCTGCAGAAGCGCCGTCGGTTCTCACCAAGCGCACGGAAGAGGAGAGTGTGAATGAAAGGAAGAAACGGAGAGAGAGAGAGAAAGAGAGAGATAGAGAGGGAGAGAGAGAGAGAGACAGGAGGGAGGGAGAGGTGCCCCCTTGGCTGTAGCTCCGCCCATTCACTCCTCCTGCATGCGTGCGCGCACACAGCCTCCGGATGCGTCTCCTTGCGCGCGCACACAGATGTACAGTGATGGAGTTTGTTAAACATATAAAAGTTTAAAAAAAAAATTAAAAATAAATAAAATGTAACTAATAATTTAAAAAAAAATCATAATTCTGATTTTTGTTGCTGTCTAGATTATTTGTCAAAAAAAAAAAATACTGTATATAATTTATGGTGTATTAAACCTTGCTTTGGTCACTGGTGTGTAGTCATGTTGGAACAGGAAGGGGTCATCCCCAAACTGTTCCCATAAAGAGCATGAAATTGTCCAAAATGTCTTGGTATGAAGCTGAAGCATTAAGAGTTCCTTTCACTGGAACTAAGGGGCCGAGTCCAACCCCTGAAAAACAACACCTGAACTCAATGATCTGGAGGGGTGTCCCAATACTTTTGGTAATATAGTGTAGGTGAAACTAGCCGCTACATAAATATATAAATACTGTATATATATATATATATATATATATATATATATATATATATATATATATATATATATATAGTATTTATTTATATATACAGTATATATGTGTGTGTGTGTGTGTGTATTAGGCTACTTTAATGTTTTGTTAGCAGGAAAGGAATACTGACGTGTACAGATTAGACCACTCAACTTTTATTTGCGTGTTTATTGACTATAAAAACCCTCGGATTTATTTGTTTAGCGTTTTTACTTGTTAAAGATCTATTAACTTAACGGTTTTACTTGTTGTCGACGCTAGCTACATGCTAACCTCCTTGAGAGAACGTTGTTGCTAGGCAACGGGAAATCGTGGCTACACCTACCTAGGCAATACCTGACGCGTGAATGCTTTAGCTAGCAAGCTTAACGTTTTAAATAAGGAAGGTAGTGAAGTGGCATAAAACATTAAGGATATTAACATTTCCCTCAGATATGCTGTTAAATCTCAACCAAAATACTAAAAATGTTTAATAATTACACTCAATAAACCACGTAAGCAGAATTGTATAGGTTCCGCCATCTTGGGGGAAAAGCCCATTAAGCCGGCATAAAAGTTGTAAAGCGGTAAATACCGCAAAATGGAATAAAACCAGATATTAATTTTTATAAAAGCTTGTTTTGTGTTGCATTAGTGTTAGATTCATGTCAGCATGAACAGCCAGCCACTGGATATCTAACTCATTTGACTGTACTCATCCACCCTGTCTGAATAGTGGGTTTGATATTTTTCCTTTTCTTTTGGTTTATTAAAGCAGCAATATGACACAATTATGGTGAATATATAAATATACACATTTTATATGGATTGTGGTGCCTTGTTATGTTCAGAAGTTCCCTTCTTGCAGTCTTGCAGGTTATCACTTGAACTTACCTCAGAGGATCTTTCAGGGTTTTACACAGAAGGTAATTAAAGGATATAATAAACCTAACACCAAGAAATGTATTATTATGAAGGCTGGTAAACTATTCACACAAGTGAAAAAAATAGTCACAAATTCCCTCAAACCTGTGAAATCTCAGCCACTTCACATGAATCCAGGGTGGATTGTTCTTTCAGCCACCAGGTGGCACCAGGGGGTCGTGTGACTCACTTTCCAGCTTTTATAAAAGCATTTTCTGTCCATCATGGATGAAGAGTTTCATGACTAAATGACGACAGCTAATAAATTCTGGACTCTGATCAGTCATTAATTTTCTCTAAAAGCTGCTCCAATGGTGGCGCAGAACTATATCAACAGCCTTGTTCTCACTACAGCTGATTCAGAGAGATATACACCGATCAGGCATAACATTATGGCCAGTGAGAGGTGAGGTGAATAAGACTGATGATCTCCTCATCATGGCACCTGGGTGGGATATATTAGGCAGCAAGTGAACATTTTGTCCTCAAAGTTGATGTTAGAAGCAGGAAAAAAGGACAAGGGTAAGGATTTGACCAAACGGTCCAAATTGTGATGGCTAGACCACTGGATCAGAGCATCTCCAAAACCGCAGCGCTTGTGGGGTGTTCCCGGTCTGCAGTGGTCAGTATCTATCAAAGATGAAGTGGTGAACAGATTACAGGGTCAAGGCTCATTGATAGATGTGGGGAGCGAAGGCTGGCCCGTGTGATCCGATCCAACAGATGAGCTACTGTTGCTCAAACTGCTGAAGAAGTTAATGCTGGTTCTGACAGAAAGGGGTCAGAGTACACAGTGCATCAGTGCTGTTTTAGCAGCAAAAAAGGAGACCAACACAATATTAGGCATAATGTTATGGCTGATTGGTGTATACACACGTCATGTGATGGAGGATACTTTTAGCTTTTATATAACGAGACAGATGGAGTTTCCAGTGTCAGTGGCTTCTGCGTAACATGACCGGCTGTGTCTTATTAACACACATCATAACTGAGGCTGCTGAAGGAAATAAGCTGCTATAACGTAACCGTTACGCTTCCACACCACTGAATGTAACTATAAAGCCATGTCTGTGGCAGTGTGAGGAACAAAAAACACTTCAAGGGTGTGTTACTGAAATAAATAAAACCCTTTCCATTCAACTAGACAGACACGGCGTTTTATCCCTCTCAGTACTGGAGGTAAAAAAAATAAATACACAAACATGTAACTTAAACAAGCTTATTTTTTTAATGGATCTGCAAAACAAAACAAAAAATAATAATAATAATAATAAATTTCCAAAAAAGACTACACCCAACCCCACTCCCATCCCTGTACACGAGCCATGCAGCTGCATTTCTCTCCTGTTTTCTTATTTTCCTTGCAGCACAAGTCTTTAAAACCAAAGAAAAGTGGCATGCAGGAGAAAACAGAGGGACAGAACAAAAGGTGAGTGACCAATAAAAAAAATAAAATAAAAAAAAAAAGGACGATGTGGGTGTCTGTTCTGGTGAGTTTGGTAAGTTATGTTATACAGGTGATGGACACGTGTGTGTGTGTCGCTTAGGGTGAATGGGAGGTTGGAGATTTCGGCTCCACGTTAAGGCACCGGACGAAAACAAACAAACAAAAAAAAATTAAAGAGGACAAAAGACGAAAACTCCTAACTGGTTTCCATCCGAACCCAATCACCAATCCGGAAACTGTACACAGTCATGAGCGCTTGGGTCGCTTTTACACCTTCCCAAAGGAACAAAAATAATAATAATCAAAAAGGAAAAAGGAAAAAAGGTCCGGAAGGTTCTGAGGAACCGTCCCCTTCTCTCGTGTCAGATTTCATCTTTATTTAAACATGTAGTGGTGAAGCGTTGTTGTTGTTGTTGTTGTTGTTCTGGTTGCTTTTGTTTTCTCTCCCTTTCTTATTCCAAACCTTTAAAAAAAATAAACGACAGGAAACGTGACATGATTTCTCTTTTTATCTATACAACTGTTTTTTTTTTTGTTGTCATCAGAAATAAAAACTGTCAGCGAACGGATGAGAGCGGGGGAAAGAAGGCAGAGAGAGAGACAGATGTGGAAGAGAGAGAGAGGGAGAGATGGTGAAAGACTGCAGGAGGAGGAGGAGGAAGAGTTAGATACAAAGTAGGAGGAAATGAGATGAGTGTAAGTGAGACGAAAAGGCAGAAGAGAAGAAACTGCGTGTGTAGGCGTGTGTGTGTGTGTGTGTGTGTGTGTGTGTGTGTGGACACGTGCTTGTAGATTTGTGTGACGGACTGTTCAACTGCAACACTTGGTCTTCCATCCTGTGACTCCGCCTCCAGAGCTGATGTCGACATTTTCACTGTTGGGCTCTTTTACAGGTGTCTGGAACACACACACACACAAACACACACACACACACACACACATTAATACACACACACACACGTCTAGCTCGCACATTTAACTGGATTGAGCCTTCTTTACTTTGGTAGAAAAACACACACACCTTTCTGAGGATGTCTTCTGCTAACGTGAGGAAGGCCTTCTCGATATTGATGTTGGCTTTCGCACTCGTCTCAAAGAAACGGATCCCATGTTCCCTAGCAATCTGAACACACACAGAAATAGTGTAAGAGTGTGTGTGTGTGTGTGTGAGAGAGAGACATGAGAGAACGCATGAGGGTAAAGAAAGAGAGAGCAGGGGGGGGGAGCGAGAGAGAGTGCATGCGAGAGAGAGAGCGGATGAGGGGAAAGAGAGAGAGAGTGCATGAGAGAGAGCAAGAGAGAGTGGAGGGGAAAGAGAGAGAGAAAGAGTGTGGAGGGGCATAGAGAGAGAAAGAACGAGAGAGAGCGAGAGAGAGAGTGAGCGCATGAGGAAGAGAGAGAGTGAGAGCATGAGGAAGGGGGGGGCATGAGGAAGAGAGCGAGAGAGAGAGGGAGAGAGAGTGAGAGCATGAGGGAGAGAGAGAGAAAGAGAGAGGGCATGAGGAAGAGAGAGAGAGCGAGGGAGAGAGAGTGAGAGCATGAGGGAGAGAGAGAGAGAGCATGAGGAAGGGGGGGGCATGAGGTCTCACAGAGAGCTACACTACTCAGAGGGAGGGAGAGTGAGAGCATGAGGGACCTACTTCACACACAAGCCACACAAGCCTACTGCCCACTCACACACCCTTGCCCCACTCACACCACACTACTACCACACTTACACACTACCACACACCCATTTCACTCCGCCACACACAGTCACTACCACTACGACCCACTGGGCCACACACTACACATCTTTCCCACGCACACACACAATCTCCACTACCACCCACACACACCTCACACACACCACGTACTGCACACACAACATCCCTGTCACTGAACTGTCCCACACACACTACTACTACTACTACTACTACTTTCGCCACTCACTACACACTTTACACACACACTACTACCTGCCAAACTCACTGTCACACAACATTGCTGCACTCACACCCACTACCTCACACACCATTTTCACACATTCACTTCACACATTACTTCTGGTCTACTACTTCACTTGGTCTGACACCTACACACTCACACACACACTACACACTGGGTCACTCTACGGCCACACACACTTTTCTTACTACTGGCCTTTTACCACACACACACAGGCTTTACTTTGGCCACACACACACACACACACACTTTCACCCACTACCACACTCCAATACACCCACACACACTACCTACCTCACTACTCACACAATACTCACTCACACACCACACACTCACTCACACACACATACTACACACTTTCTTCACACACACACACTACTTACCACTACCTTCACATATTTACACACATCTTACTCACACAATACACCTTCACTACTTAACACCACTAATACTTCATCTTTATCACACACACACATTACTCACTTTATTACATGTTGATTACACATAATATTTACTTTTTACACACACATTTATCACTATTTTATACACACATACTATTATTTACTGACATTATTACACACACACACTACTTATTATTACATATTTATTTATTACTTATTTTATTTACATTATTATTTATTTTACTACTATTTATTTATTATTAATATTTATTACTACACATTTTTACTGATATTACTACCACACAATATGACATGGCCTACCACACACACACACTGGCTCAGCCTCACCACACACACACACACAATACCTACTGGTCACTCTCACTATTACCACACAATACCTACTAGCCACACACACATTACACTACTCACTACACTACACCACTACTCACAATACTATTACATTATTACTTATTTACCTGCTGGCCACATACACTACACACTACCACTCACACACAATACCCACTGACACACTACACACACTCACTGGTTCACACACACTCACCACACACCACACACCACTGCCACACACTAAGGTCACTGGCCTCTACTACACTACATCCACTATGGACCACACACACTACTGCCTACTTTCAATACCCACTCACACACTCACACACACTAATACTCACTTGACACACTCAACCCTTACTTACGCACACATGCACTTACTAACACACACACAATTTACTTCACACACATGCCCCACTACACACACACTTACTACTATTAACACTACTAACTCACATATCTTACTTAATATTACACTACACATATTTTACTTATTTATGCATACACATATATTAATTACGTCTAATACTGCTTATTATATATTTATTACTTTACTACTATACTACACACATAATTATTATTTACTAATACTTATATTATATATTATTATTTACTATTAATATTATTACATATATTTATTATATATACTACATACTTACTTTATGATATTATATTACATTATTATATTACATATTATTATATATTATTATTTATTTATATATTTATATATATATTATTATTTATATATATTATTATATTTATGTTTATATTATTATTATTTATTTATTATATTATTATTTATGTTTATTTTTATATATATTATTATATATTTTTATATTATTATATATATTATATATATTATTTATATATATAATATATTATTTTTATTATTTATTTATTACATATATTATTATTATTTATTTATTATATATATTATTTATATCTTTTTTATATTATATATTATTATTTACATATATTATTTATATATATATATATATATATATATTATTATTATATATATATACATCACTCACTATACTATTATATATATTATATATATTATTATATTATATTTATATTATTATTATTATTATATATTATTATTATTATTATTATTTATTATTATTATTATTATTTATTATTAACACACAGCACTCACTGGCCTACTACTACACCACACACTACTAATACACACTACTACTCACTTTCACTTTACCACTACTTTTACCTCACACACACACACTTCACACACACACACACACACACACACTACTAACACACACACACACTACTCCACTACAGCACACACTACTCACTACCACTGGCCACACACTCACTGGCACACACACACACTACACTACACTGGCCAATACTACTACTGTCACACACTACACACTGGCCACTACATCACACCACACACACACACACTCACACTCCACACACACTCTTTCACTACACACACTCTCACACACACACACACTACCACTTTCACACACACACACACCACTACTCTACACACACTACACCACCACACCACACTTACTCTCACACACTACTACTACTCAGCACTACAACACTACCTACTGCCACTCACTACTTTCACACACTCACACTACACTTTGACACACTAGCACACACTACCACATGACACACACACACTACTCATTTTTACCACACACACACACACACACACTACACTCACTAATACTAACACACATTACACACACACACACATTCTCTTACTACCACATTTTACTAACTACCACACACATTACTTCACTAATACCATTAACTAATTACTATTTACACACACACTACATATATACACACACACATCTATTTTCATCATATATATTACTTTAATACTTATTTAATACTTAATATAACACACATTTACTCTATTTAATACATATTTATTTATTTATTTACACACACTATTATTTAATTACTTACTACTAATTAATACTTATTTTATCATTATATATATTTATTATACATTTATTTATTATTACTGACATATTTATTATATTATTATTTATTTATTACACACACACATATTTATTTATTATTATATTATTATTATTATTTATTTACATATTATTATTATTTACATACACACATATTATTATACTATTATTATACATACATATTTACACACATACACATATATATTTTATTATTGTTTATTATTATTATTATTTATATTTATTATATTAATATTATTATTATTATTATTTATTAATACTACATATTTACTTATTTATATTATTATTAGGCACACACACTACATACACACACACACACTATTTTAAGACACACACACACACATATATTACTTCACACACACACTACTATTTCACACTCCACACACACCACTACACACACACACACACTATTGGCTACTACACTACTTTACACACAGCTACACAAAATACTACCACACACACTGGCCTACTTACTGGTCAATACGCTACTTGGCTACTCTCACACACACAGGTCACTCTACACACAATACACACTTTGCTGGGCTACACACTTATTATTTTTAACACATACACACTATTTTTACACACACACACACATTATTTATATTATTATTATTACATACACATTTATTATATATTATATACTTTTTGACACACACACACACACACATTCACACATATTATACATATATTATTATTATTTATTATTATTATTTAATACACTTATTATTATATATTTATTACATATATACACTATTATTAACACACACACACATTTATTACACACACATTTATTTTACATTATTATATATTACTTTCTACATACACATTATTACATTTATTATACATATTATTATTATTATTATATTTTTATTATTTATTATTATATTATATTATTATTATTTATATATATATAATATTATTATTATATTATTATTATATATTATTATGTATTATATATATTATATTATATATTATATACATATGGTATTATTATTTATTATTATTTATTATTATATTTATTTATTTATTATTATAATATTTATATATATATTATTATTTATATTATATATTATTATATATATTTATTTATTATTATATATATTATTTTATTACATAGTATTATATATATATTATTATTATTATTATTATATATATTTATATATATTTATATTATATTATTATATTTATTTATTATATTATTATATATATATATATATTATTATTATATTATATATATTTATTATTTATTATTTATTATATATTTATTTATATATATATATATATATATATATTATATATATTATTATATATATATATATATTTATATTATTTATTATTATTATTATTATTTACATTCCTTTATACACAGAGAGGGAGAGAGAGTGAGGAGCAGTAGGGAGAGAGAGAGAGAGAGAGAGAGAGAGAGAGGGAGAGGAGAGAGAGGGAGAGGAGAGAGAGAGGAGAGTATGTTCTTAGGAGGGAGAGAGGTTGAATCTGATTGGGCAAGAGAGGAGGAGGAGGCAGCAGTGTGTTCTTTAGGCTGGAAGAGGCAGCAGTAGTGTTCTTTAGGTTGAATCAAGGAGGAGGAGGAGGAGATTTTGTTACAAAAAAAGGATGAAACTCTCTAAAAAGTGAAAGTAATAATCAGAGGTAACAGTAACAGATAAAGATGCACTGCTGTCTGTCCCGGGGGTGAAGTAAACGGTCCAATCATACGGCCTGACTCAACATGACATCACACCTAGAGACACAAATCTCCTGTTCTTCATCCTTTAAAACATCACCTTCATCTTCATCTCTAAATGCCTCGGGCTGCTCACCTGTTCTCCCTTGGCCTTTGGTACGACCCGCTTGTCCTCCATATCGCACTTGTTG
The DNA here is from genome assembly GCF_019097595.1 of Hemibagrus wyckioides. Classification (NCBI taxonomy): domain Eukaryota; kingdom Metazoa; phylum Chordata; class Actinopteri; order Siluriformes; family Bagridae; genus Hemibagrus; species Hemibagrus wyckioides. The sequence goes on along the minus strand of NC_080715.1, from coordinate 41,560,134 downwards.
CCTAGCAGCATTCTCTCCACATCTTCATTGGCATGCTGAAACACACACACACACAGAGTGACGAAAAATAAGAACGCTCTCGTGCTTGATAAAATGTGTGTTTTTAGCTTCATGAGGACAGGCCGCTAGCTTTTACTGAAATAAACACCAGTTGTTGATAATGGACTGGAGATTTTCACAACACACCATTAACCATAGTGTTGATTAATTACAGCATTATATAAATAATAAAACATTAAGCCCTGGCAAGATGACAAAACAAACAAACAAAAAACAACAAGTCTGTTCTCAGTGCAGCAATTACTACAAACATCTGAGTGACAGATGACAAGAGACAATGAAAAAGTATGTAATCTGTTCCATTTAGAGATTTGTGTGTGTAGGGAGGAAAGCCTGAGTGTACACACACACACACACACACACACACACAGCTTGAGAAGATCAGGGTTGTGTTTGCTCTGAATTACGCTGAACTCTGTATTTATAGAGTTTTGTATATAGAATATAACAGCTGCCTGATCCACTGCTGTAACCAATCAGAGTGTAGCTCCTGCCTGATCCACTGCTCTAACCAGAGTGTAGCTCCTCCCTGATCAATCACTGTAACCAATCAGCATGTAGCTCCTGCCTGATCCACTGCTGTAACCAATCAGAGTGTAGCTCCTCCCTGATCAATCACTGTAACCAATCAGCGTGTAGCTCCTGCCTGATCCACTGCTGCAACCAATCAGTGTAGCTCCTGCCTGATCCACTGCTCTAACCAGAGTGTAGCTCCTCCCTGATCAATCACTGTAACCAATCAGAGTGTAGCTCCTGCCTGATCCACTGCTCTAACCAGAGTGTAGCTCCTCCCTGATCAATCACTGTAACCAATCAGAGTGTAGCTCCTGCCTGAACCCCAGCTGTAATAGTGGTGTAACAGAGGGCACAGTTCCTGCCTGAAAGGTAACCTGAACACAAATCCCACCCACCACACCACGTGCACTAATCAGAGCGGAGATACTGACTAACATGCAGCTGTGACAAACCTCAGGCACCAAATACAGAACAATGTACTGAGGAAAAACCAGTCCAGCTTTTGTGTGCTTATGCTAGGCTTTTTATCTGCGTCCAGCTTCCGGTCTTCATCTGACCATGATCGCTCAGCGGCAGTGAAGAAGAAGCGGTGTGGGGTTTAGTGATGTAGCAACATTAGAGACCCACCTCATCGATGTTCCTGAGCCACTTGCTGATGTTCTCGAAGCTTTTGGCGTTGCTGATGTCATAGACGAGCATGATGCCCATGGCTCCTCTGTAGTAGGAGGTGGTGATGGTGTGGAACCTCTCCTGACCTGCTGTGTCCCTAAAAACACACACAATTAGTAATGAGTGTCTCTCAGCTCACTTATATTTGTGTATACACACACACACACACACAGACACACACACACACACACACAGAGCCCTCTGCAAGACTTAGACAATATGTTACAACCATCTATTTATAAACAAAAAAAAAGACATACTATGACAAGTTACACAATTGTGTGTCAGCATTTGCTGCATTATTAGTTATGCGTATCCATGGCAACGACCAACACAATACAGATTCTGCGCCAGGATGACGGTCATTCAAACTTCTCGCCTCTGCTGAATTCTGCGATCTGATTGGTCGGGAGTGACGACGGCGAGGGTTTATATTAAGGTGCTCGTTCTGATACGTCACCATTTCTATAGCAACAAGAGGCGTATTCAGTCTTTAAGGAAGGAGCCTGTAGTGTCAGTGGTAATGCTGTAAAAGCTGGTCATCTTCGGGACAGAGGAATCTTCCAGAAAGTAACGGGGGGGGGGGGGGGGGGATTAGGAGATGGCTAGAGAATTACAACGCAAGAGGAACTCAGCATCTCCTGGAACGCTAACAGTCATCGTCGATTATTTTCCTCCAACTCCACGACATCCTTTTATCCCTCTCTCATTACATTCCTTTTTTTCCCTCCATACTGTATTTCAGACCTTAACTGTAGCATACGGTAATTTGTCAGCTAGGATATTTCTGTCTCTGTGGCTTAACGCACTAGCTAAGAGCTTCCCAGGTTACCATGGCAACCGGCAATGAACTAAAAATAAGACTGGACGGGACACGACTAGTGTCCAAGGATCATCTGTGCATTTATCCATCTGTGATTCCGAGTGTATACAAACTCCCCCCCACCCACACACACACACACAGAGAGAGAGAGAGCACTCACCATATCTGTAGCTTTATCTTCTTTCCTTGCAGTTCCACTGTTTTGATCTTGAAATCGATTCCTGGAGAGGAAGAGGAAAGAAAAAGAGTGTGAGGTTCATTATGATCACGTGTTTATTGTACACCTTACAAAACACACTCCGGGACTGTAGTCAAAAGAGCTGATGGTTACTGTGGAAGGGGAGTGTGTGTGTGTGTGTGTGTGTGTGTGTGTGTGTGTGTGTGTGTGTGTGTGTGTGTGTGTGTGTGGTGCACGGTTCAGCTTTGCTCCATTTGGTTTGCTGATACAGGATAAACAACTCTGTGTTGTAGAGAAACTCAGTCAGACAGACAGATGTAATTTATAATTACATTTAAATATCTAGTGAGAGAGAGAGAGAGAGTGTGTGTGTGTGTGTGTGTTCCCCTGCTGATGGGGCAGTATGGAAACTGTGTGTGGCACAGACTGGCACTCGCTGGCATCGACTCCGGCCGGATAGCCTTAATCTGTCCTTCTGCTGGGGGTTTAACATATTTCTCTCTCTCTCTCTCTCTCTCTCTCACACACACACACACAGTGCTGTAGCTCACAGTGGGATCATCCAGAAAGAAATAGAGACTGAAATGAATTAAAAAAAAAAGGAAACGGTGAGATGATCTGAGACAAAGAGATATTTGGGAGGTGAAGCGCTAGAGAACTGTGAGAGAGAGAGAGAGAGAGAGAGAGAGAGAGATGGAGAGAGAGAGATGGAAAAAGAGACTGATGTAAATGCATGTGAGATGGACAGACAGTAAACGACAGAAAGCAAAGATATGAGAAAGACTGAACGTCTTTATTAGACAGAACTCTTCACACAAATTTCTATATGAGCCTCATCAGTGACAGTGACACACACACACACGGTGTAAATCCACTCCATCACACACTCTTCTACAGCAGGCCTGGGATGCTAGCGAGTCAAAGCAGACAGACCAGTCCAGCTTCCTGTCGACGTTCCACATTTAACACTCGCAGCATTGTGTACGCAGCTGAAAAGGGGGCGGGGCTAACAGACACTCACGCTAGATCAAAACAAAAACAAAAAATTCAAGATGGCCGACGACACTTCAGGTGAGTGAGACGTCTTAGAAGCGGTTTTTAAAGCTCATGATGTGTGATTTAACGCACACACGTCAGTCATTGTACAGACACGCCCCCGACACGCCCCCTTCATCATGAGAAGTCGTCATCATTGTGTTTAAGAAGCAGCTGATGATCTGAATGTGATGTCATTCATCCATCTACTGTACCTTTAAATCCAGTAACATCGTTGTGTTTATTCTTGTAACACACACACACCACAAAATTATACCAGGAAACAAAAAGAGAGAAAGAATAAAATCAAATCAAACAGGAAGTGAGAGACGTGTCAGTGGGAGTCCATGCGTCTGTCAGTGCTCTAGTTTGAGATCAGCATATTAAACAGTTATATTAGTGTGTCCCCACACACACACACAGCAGGAACCGGCAATAAACTGGAGAGAGAGAGAGAGAGAGAGAAACCGAAAGAGAGAGTGAGTGAGAGATGTACAGAGAGAGAGAGGTGAAATGTAGAGTAAGTGAAAGTCCTCATGCTCACATTCAGGAACAAAACTCAGGAGGAAAGATCCAGTCTTACATTCATATAGTTACTTACAAAAACCTCTCTCTCACATACACACACACACACACACACACACACACACACACAGCTGCAGGTTGGGTGGAACCTGGCATTATTAGATGATATGCATATCATTCAGCCAAAGAATGAGTCACACTTACACAATACAAATCCACACACACACATAGTGTGCAAGGGGCTTAAGGCCAAGTTCCTGTGAGTGAGAGGGAGAGAGGAAGAGAGAAATAGAGCCTGAAAGAAAAATACAGGGACACAGGGAGATGAGAAAAGAGACGAGAGAGAGAGGCAGAGAAAGAGAGAGACAGGCAGAGGGAAAGAGAGAGAGAGAGAGAGAGGCACAGAGGGAAAGAAAGAGAGAGGCAGAGGGAAAGAAAGAGAGAGAGAGAGGCAGAGGGAAAAAGAGAGAGAGAGAGAGAGAGAGAGGGAGGCACAGAGGGAAAGAAAGAGAGAGAGGCAGAGGGAAAGAAAGAGAGAGAGAGAGAGAGAGAGGCAGAGGGAAAAAGAGAGAGAGAGATTTTTAAAATCAGAATGAACTGATTCTCTGGTCCGGAACTCGTCTCTGAGAGGAGCTGAAGGTGAGGAGAGACTTTTGCACTTCATGCTCATTACGCTTCATACATCAGACAGCTGTCTCACACACACACACACACCTCCCTAGTTTCACCTCTGTCAGTAATCAAAGGACACGGCTTTCTTTTCGGCTTCTCACATACTCACAAAAAAACCTCCACGGTGCCTCGTTTACAGCACAGAGCTGCTCGTTTCCTGTTACACACCCACACACACACACCCACACACCAACAAACCTACAGAGAAAGACATTAAAATAAACCCGTAAGCATCAACAGATCACTTATAAGTCACTGAACGTCAGTTGTGCTTTTCTCTTCCACTACAGCAGCTATAAACACCCTCTCCCTCTGACACTAGAGACTCCTTCCTTCTGTAGAACCTTACTTCCTTTTTAATTTTCCTGTTTCCTGTTATCTTATCAACATATCAACTGAACTCAAGTGATCAAACTCAGGCCTGGTTATAGGTCAAAAACCAGATGACCGCAAAGGCTGATGGGTAAAAGAGCAGCACTGTGTGTGTTGAAATCCCTCTGATGCGTGACGCACGCTTATATTCGTCCTATAACTGCAACCAGAGTGAGAGAATGTGCTGAGGATGAAACCGGAGACGTTAGGAAAAGGCCAGTGGAGCGGAGAGCGACACACACACACACACACACACACACACACACGCACCACTAAATAAAACAGCTGCTCTCTTCAAATCTTCTAGCGAGAGAAATGCTTCTAGTAGCACAATGACCGAAACTCTAACATCGAATATAAGCATACATTGTGCTATAAAATCGTGTGTGTATGTGTGTATGTGTGTGTGTGTGTGTGTGTATGTAAGCCGATCCCGGGGATGGAGGGAGTTTCCGGTGGGTATTTTCAGATGCTAAGGAATCGCAGCTGCATCAGCCACTCTGGCAGAGACGGAGAGCCAAATGACAGGAAACAGAAGTCGGTTGCACCGAATGATCTACGACATTACCGCGATTTCTGTATATGCCACGCCCACTTCACCTTCACCCATCTCACCCGGTGCTCTCCAGGTACATGGAGAATTCCCCGAGCTCATTAATGCGCAATAAAACCAAGTCTTCAGGAAAAAATGGATCATACGGGTGAAATTCTAAGGCGAGTAAGACCAAGAACAAAAAGTAATGGCACCCTGTAACCAGGTAGAACATAGACATGTTATAGCGCCTTATATGGAGTTTTGTGGGCGTGGCTAAATGTCAGCAAGCCTTGTTCAATTGATTTTGTGTGGGCCAAATTTTCACGATTAAGTGTTGGCGCTCTTCTTTCCTGTAACAGACAAAGAGGAAACGTTCACACAGAGCGAAGTGCAGCGTATACGCAAAGCCGGGGTAAGTTCTCGCAAAAGTCCCGGGAAATTCCTGGGTCGTGTGTGTGAACTGGAATTTTCAGAGAGAGAAAAAAAATTCCTCCTCAAGTAATTTTTGTTGACCATAAAACAGAACGAAGAGTCGACACTTTCCCCCCAAAAAAATTCACGCTGCATTGAATCCAATGTGTGTGAGGTGTTGTGCATACACATCTATAAAGGGGCGGGGCTTAAATCCTTGTCAGTTATCATTACAGTAACTGCAGTTCACACACACTCCTAAACAATTCTGACAAACAAAAACATATCCGGAAGACGAATAAGATTAATGAGCACAAAAGTAATGGCACCCTGTACCAGGCAGAACACCACAGCTATGTTATGGCTATATTACTTCAACGCCTTTTATGGAGTTTACAGATGTTTGAAGCTTTATTTTTCATGCGCACAAGAAAGTATGAAGACAATTATCTTCATACCGGAAGGAACGCGGGAAGAAATGATGGACATTTACCCCAAGTGAAGAATCCTAGAAAGCATCAACCACACGGGGGAAAAATAACAATAATAGTGAAACATGAAGAAGTTAAAATGCCTGAGGACTCGTGATGGACAGCCGTTCACATCCTCCCCGCCTTTATCTCTAAAGCACAAGAGCTTCCTCTAAGATGCCATCCTTCCTGAAAATGGATGGCAAATATTCCACGATAACAACGTGTGCGATACGGAATAACGGCCCGGAGTGACGAGTCAGGAGCCGGGACTCCGTAATCCTCGGGATTGTCTGCTTCTCTTTAATTATACGTTAAACAGAAAGAGCAAATGTTACTAAAATAAACACACAAGCTGTTACAAGCTTTAAACATCAGTGTGTGTGAACGTCACAGTGCCTTCATTCCCCGTCACCATGGTGCTTGTCATCAGGTGAATAAAACACACTTCATTTTGGCTGTTCCATGCCTCCAGAGGCTCGCCGATCAGGAACCAGGAGTCTATGGATTTACTCTCCATGTCAGGAAAATATTCCATGGAAAACCGTAAACCACAGAGTCACATCTGGCGACCCAGAAACACCGCTTCTGCAGGAAATCCGTCGGAAAGTTTCTCGCCTGCGTGCTGTGGACAATGCGAAGTTTTGGCACCTGAGAAACGAGGAGTAGGGGAATGTTTTCATCCAGTCAGTAAAAGCCATCGACGACATTTCTTATTCATATGTGCGAAAGCAGCACTAAGAGAACTGCTCAGCCCCGCCCACTGGCTTTCTATTGGCTCACGAGATGGGGGCTTGTGGATAGACAGTTTGAAATTTACCTGAACCACTATATCTGCCCATCATGGCTGACGTCTAGCTCAGAAATCATTTGGATGTTGTTGAGCGAGTGGATGGAGGCAGGTTCACAACAAGCAGTCGAATATTATTTTACTTTACTCAACAGAAGCGATGTTCCTTCATGCCTCCAGATTCTGTCAGTTATGTAACCATCAGCTACAGCTACTCCGTCGAGTCAGAACATCACCATCTCGTCAGACTCACATCAGAGTCGTGAAGGGATCGGGTGAGAAACCAGGACATTTTTCAGAAACGTATGAACCTCAATGCTGAGACAAGTTACAGGATCGATGGCGATAACATACACCATAACAAACATTCGTCATGGCTAGATCACAGTGGACGTGTGACATGGCCTAAGGAAACTCAACAGCATCTTGAGTATCGGAATAGAGGTTGCATTCTGGGACTTCGAGTCGAAGCGTCTGAACCGACGTCTCCGTCGAACTTCAGAGACCTTCTGGTAAACTAATACTAAAAACTGACCTACATCAATGGTTGAGTCAAAATGCTTCACAATATCAATAAAGACTGTCTTTTGGACGTGAATAAAAATCGAACAAAAACAAACCTTTTCCTGTTTCCTTTCAGTTTTATCATCTGTCTGATTCTTACAGCATCATTTTGTGCTTAGAAAGCAACCTCGGGTTTGAGGAAGACGCCACTGTCCTGAACCAAAGTCTGTCACATTTTCACAACTGATATGTAATACGATCAGAAGGTTGCGAGTTCGAATCCCAGGTCCACCAAGCTGGGCCCCTGAGTAAGGCCCTTAACCCATATCTCATTCAGGGGGCAGTGGTTGCTCAGGTGGTCAAGGCTCTGGGTCTAAGATCAAGGTTCACGGGGCACTGTATCATGGCTCACCCTGCGCTCTGACCCCACCAACCCCTAAGGATGGGATACGCGAAGAAAGAATTCACACTGTGAAGACAACTTGGGTAAATATGTTTTTACTTCCAGTTTACATTTCCGCGATTTGGCAGACGCCCTCATCTATAGCGACTCAAATCTTTTAGACAACTCTTAAGCAATTGAGGGTTAAGGGCCTTACTAACTCCGGGGCCCAGCAGAATCAGCAGCTTGGCGGACCTGGGATTCGAACTCACGACCTTCTGATCTTAACCACCAAGCCACCACATCCCACCCTTCCCAAGCTCCGCCCTCTAGGACCCTGCGTACTTACGTCATCAATAAAACAACTCAATCAATCAATCAATCCGGACCAGAAGTCAGAATTCCAAAAGGATTTTTATTAATATTATTATTTCAATTTTTTCCCCTCATCATCCACGGAATACTTTTTTTTGCTTCAAGGTCAATAATTCCACTTGTATATTTAACCACAAGAAACATGTCAGCACACGTCAAGTCAGAAACTACAACAAAAAGGGAATCCCTTTCCTCACTACAGACTGAATAAAGACAATAATAATAATAATAACAATAATAATAAAGGCTCTGATACCCTACTTAGTGCACTCGACAGCCATTTCGCATGCATTTGGACTGCGGCCATGAATAAATCCAGCTTTCTTAAAGAAACCCCTGTTTGTAGAAATGACACTAAAAGGTGTTTGTTTTGTTATTTATTTGACAGATATTCCTCACCTATAGTGGAGATAAAGGTGGTGTTAAAGGCGTCGTCTGAGAAGCGGAACAGCACGCAGGTTTTCCCCACACCGGAGTCTCCGATCAGGAGGAGCTTGAACAGCAGGTCGTACGTCTTCTTCGCCATGTCGTCTTATTTATTTAATTTCCTTTTATAGATATATATAGATATATATATATATATATATATTTATATATAATGAGTTAACACTAGAGAAATGAGATCCCGAATAACAAACACACCACTCAGACGTGCTGGTTAGCTTGGTGCTAAGCTAACGTTAGCCTGGCTAGTTTTCTGGAGCGTGCGCAAAAAGTGCCGTTTTTTGTGTATGTGTTTTTATTTCTTAAATAATAATAATAATAATAATAATAATAATAAAAACCGTGCGGTGTCAGGATAAATCTGTGTCTTGGGGGGGGGGAAGAAAAATAATAATAAATCCAGCCTTTCCGTTCCTTTTCTTCTGTCCTTCTTTCTCTTCTGCCACACGGCTCGGGACAAAATGGCTCCCTTCTCTACTTCAGTCTTTCTTCAAAACTAACGTTTCCAGCCGGGGTTTTTATCACCATTACCGCGTCGTCATCTCACCCTCCCTCCTCCGGATTTACAATCCGTAAAGGCTCGAGTGCGTTGTTCCCGATAAGAGATCTTTGTGTGTGTGTGTGGATATATTTCTCCCTTGTTGTTGTTGTTATCGTCGTCGAGCCGAAACACAGACAGACGACCGCCGTCGCCTTCGAATGGAGCCACCGCGGCCCGGCGACACCCTAAGAGCTACAGTCTCCGCCCGTCCCCCCGCCCACACCCGCGCGTCCTCTATCCTGATTGGCTGAGGCGGGACACATTCAAAACATTCCCCCGCCGCCGATTGGACGGCCGCTCCAACCGTCAAAAGGGACGACATACGGAAGTTCACTTACGCTGTGCGCTGCCGTCCGAAAATGCTAACAGCTAAACGCTAAAATATTTTATTCCACAAATGTAAAGGCAGTAAAAGTTTCTCTCACTTTCATAAAGATATTAGGATTTAGATGAACTCTTTGTCCACATCCTGTAACAGAAAAGCTGCCAAAGAATATGTGCTCGCAATTTAATGTTTTTACATAATTTAATTTTATTTATTTAGATTTTTTATTTATTTATTTAAATTCAATCATTCATTTATGTATTTTTATATATTATTTTTTAATTTTAGTTAATTATTTTTATTTATTTATTATGTATTATTTATTTGTTTACTATTCATTTATTCATTTATTTGTTTATTTTTATATATTATTTTATTGGTCCTATTTTATTAATATATTTATTATATATTAATTTTAAGTAATTCATTTATTTATTTATTTATTTATTATTTTATTTAAATTTATCCATTTATTTATATTTATATATTAATTATATATTTTTTATTTTAATTAATTAATTAATTAATTTATTTATTTGTTTGTTTTTTATTTTTAGTTTATTTATATATATATATATATATATATATATATATATATATATATATATAAACTTATATATATATAAGTATTTGTTTTGTTTATATATATAAACAAAACAAATATATATATATATATATATATATATATATATATATATATATATATATATATATATATATATATATATATATGTTTTGTTTTGTTTATTGTCACAGAATGTTGTGGATTTTTTTGTCTGTACCTGTACCCCTGGCTCTTTCTTTCTCGGTTCCTATATCATATTAACAAAATAATAAATAAATAAATTCAAAAAACTAAATAAATAAATAAATTCAAAAAATGACAGAACAGCAACATGTCGCCTTCTGAATCTGGCTCTGTCAAAGTGTTAAAGGTGCAATAAGCGTAATAAATCCTTACAAATAACCCGCAAAATATATACAACGTAATTAATTAACAAAAAAATGATAATATTTTAAGCCGTGACCTCAGGATTAAAGGACTACGTGACAGGGAATTGTTTTTCCGGTCTGGAATGCTTGTTTGTTTTATATCTTAAATGACGTTACAGAGCCATAGTAGATCCAGGGGGCGGGGCTTCGTGAACATGGGGGGGGGTGGGAGTTGAGGGCACAGGAAGTAAAAAAAAAAATGTTAATTAAAAGTCTAAAACAGACTGGACTAATCTTACCCAATGGACCTTTAAAGGTGCAATAGGCAATTTTTACATATTTTTACTTATATATAAATAACTGTCAAAATAAGTCCTTTAACACACACATCATGCACCTTTAAAGGTTTAATAGCCACCTTTTTTATGTTAAATTCTGTACTTGTATAACTTGGAAGATATGGAGTACACTCATTTTACAGACACTTAGATGCTTAACTGACCATTGTGGATCATGTGGGCGGAGCTTTGTGAACATGGGCGGGGTCTGGGAGTAGATTCGAGGAGTAGAGTAAAATCATTCAAATGTCAAACCAATGAATCAGTCAAAGACTTCATCTAAAAACAACAGCAACAACAATAACAAGAATAATCATAATAATAATAATAATAATAATAATAATAATAATAATAATAATAATAATAATAATAATTCTCTGTTTTGTTGTTTGTTTGTTTAATTGTTTAGCTTGTTTTAGCAACATTAGGCTGTGAGGCTGAGTTGCTACCTCAGACTGAATGAGAACGTTGTCATTCTTCTTCTTCTCCTCCTCCTCCTCCTCCTTCTTCTTCTTCTTCTTCTTCTTCTTCTTCTTCTTCTTCTTCTTCTTCTTCTTCTTCATCTTCTGAACTCCAGCTCCAATCTGTTTCTCATGCTTTTTCTCAGACTTAACCTCAGAGTATATGTACTACAGTCATACTGATGGAGGTTTAGCTGTAGTTCAGCTCTTGTTGTACTAGTTTAGTTAACACTTTGCCCCAGAGTGCCAGTGTGAGTCAGAGCAGCTTGGTGGGGTGGGGTGGGTTGGGGTGGGGTGAATCACACCCGGATGTGGCTTTACTGAGCCACTCGTTTCAGTGTGAAAGTGTGGGCCATGTGAGTTGCTCCTCTCCCTGAACACACTAACACATAAATATTATTCATGATTTGCTTATCAGCTTCTCAGCTTCTTATCACAGACAACCTGCCATCAGCAGCAATGACGAACTCTGTCTCCCCGAACGATGCACACAGACACCCAGGTGTATTCATAACGGAATTAAACACAGCCATGTTTCCCATACGGTGCTTCAGAAAGATCAAAAAAAAAATTTCTGGGTGTAACATTAGACTTTCGTAATGAGACGACACATGACAATAAGAAATGAAATGAAGTGAACAGGGGTGTGGTCAGAGGCGTGTAAGACTACACCCTGCTGTATGAGTCACTGCTCCAGCACATCTGGATCTGTTAAAGCCACCAGATGTCATCCACAGGCTCAGTCACCATGACAACTGGCTAAAGAGAATCAGATGGAAAGCAAAGCTAAGGGTCAGCTTTCACTTTATTTTGTGTAATTATCAATCTGCTGGTTCAATACAGTACAGTGTAAAGTACAGTGTACAGTGCTGTGGTGAAGATTTCAAAACTGTTAGGCCACGCCTCTTTATTAATACTGACAAACACATAGGCCATGCCTCTTTATTAATACTGACACACACATAGGCCACGCCTCTTTATTAATACTGACAAACACATAGGCCACGCCTCTTTATTAATACTGACACACACATAGGCCACGCCTCTTTATTAATACTGACACACACATAGGCCATGCCTCTTTATTAATACTGACACACACATAGGCCACACCTCTTTATTAATACTGACAGACACATAGGCCATGCCTCTTTATTAATACTGACAGACACATAGGCCACGCCTCTTTATTAATACTGACAAACACATAGGCCATGCCTCTTTATTAATACTGACACACACATAGGCCACGCCTCTTTATTAATACTGACACACACATAGGCCACGCCTCTTTATTAATACTGACACACACATAGGCCATGCCTCTTTATTAATACTGACAGACACATAGGCCACGCCTCTTTATTAATACTGACAAACACATAGGCCACGCCTCTTTATTAATACTGACACACACATAGGCCACGCCTCTTTATTAATACTGACACACACATAGGCCATGCCTCTTTATTAATACTGACACACACATAGGCCACGCCTCTTTATTAATACTGACAGACACATAGGCCATGCCTCTTTATTAATACTGACACACACATAGGCCATGCCTCTTTATTAATACTGACACACACATAGGCCATGCCTCTTTATTAATACTGACACACACATAGGCCACGCCTCCTTTATTAGTTCTGAAAGACACATAGGCCACGCCTCCTTTATTAGTTCTGAAAGACACATAGGCCACGCCTCCTTTATTAGTGCTGACACACATAGGCCACGCCTCCTTTATTAGTGCTGACACACAAATAGGCCACGCCTCCTTTATTAGTATTGACACACATAGGCCACACCTCCTTTATTAGTGCTGACACACACATAGGCCATGCCTCTTTATTAATACTGACACACACATAGGCCACGCCTCTTTATTAATACTGACACACACATAGGCCACGCCTCTTTATTAATACTGACACACACATAGGCCATGCCTCTTTATTAATACTGACACACACATAGGCCACGCCTCTTTATTAATACTGACAGACACATAGGCCATGCCTCTTTATTAATACTGACAGACACATAGGCCATGCCTCTTTATTAATACTGACACACACATAGGCCACGCCTCTTTATTAATACTGACAGACACATAGGCCATGCCTCATTATTAATATTGACACACACATAGGCCACACCTCTTTATTAATACTGACACACACATAGGCCATGCCTCTTTATTAATACTGACACACACATAGGCCACGCCTCTTTATTAATACTGACACACACATAGGCCACGCCTCTTTATTAATACTGACAGACACATAGGCCATGCCTCTTTATTAATACTGACAGACATATAGGCCACGCCTCTTTATTAATACTGACAGACACATAGGCCACGCCTCTTTATTAATACTGACAGACACATAGGCCACGCCTCTTTATTAATACTGACACACACATAGGCCATGCCTCTTTATTAATACTGACACACACATAGGCCACGCCTCTTTATTAATATTGACACACACATAGGCCATGCCTCCTTTATTAGTGCTGACACACATAGGCCACGCCTCCTTTATTAGTGCTGACACACATAGGCCACGCCTCCTTTATTAGTGCTGACACACAAATAGGCCACGCCTCCTTTATTAGTGCCGACACACACATTTGCATGTACACACATTAGAGAGCAATTAGAAATATTTTCTAGTTTTAGCTAGTTTTTGATTTGACATATCATTAATGAGGAAGAAGAAGAAGAAGGCCTATCCCGAATTCTGAGTAAAATGTTCTTTCAGAAAGCAGGCCAGCGGAAGATCCCGACAGCGCATTTGTCATCATGACACACACTTATCACCGGGACGGCAGAAATGTTTCGCTCAGGAATGTGCACTGTTAGCTGGCTCACGCTCAAAGCCAAGCACAGACTTGACAAGTCCTCATGTAGTGTGTAGGGAGAGAGGGAGCGAGGCAGCATGAGAGAGAGGCCTGCAGCAGGGAGAAGGATCCTCAGAAACACCCGGTTTATTAGAGTTCAAGAAAATAAAGGATTCTGGCGTCCATCTACATCAGCCAGAGTGATCTCTAAATGACCATGTCATTTTTACTCTCCAACCCTTGAGCACCCCATCCAAGCTCGTTAGTATCAAGTGAGCAAGTTTGTTTAGCTAATTTTAGCAAGAGTTATAGCTGATTTAATATTTCACATGGGCCTCATTTATCAAACTGGACAAAGACAAATTGAATCATAAATAATTCACATAAATCAAGAGGGTAGTTTAATTGATCATGTCCTCCTGTGTAGTGTATAATATGCTTCTGGAATTTATTAGCAACAGTAACATTACAATGCATTATTATTATTATTATTATTATTATTATTATTATTATTATTATTATTATTATTATTATTATTTTCCGTTGATTTCGTGCTTAATTCTAAGGGAACAACAAAACGTCAGTCGGCCAACAGCGCCCTCTGCTGGCTGAAGAGAGACTTAGGTTAAACCACACATCGCAGTTCCTAATATTGGCCACTAGATGTCGCCAGAGATTATATTAAAAAATAATAACTACTCAGCGATCAATTGTAGCACAATAAGAACACAGGAAGTGGTTGTAAACGTTACCACAGTGTGGTACACACACACACGCACACACACACACACACACACACATCTATCTATCTATCTATCTATCTATCTATCTATCTATCTATCTATCTATCTATAGGAAGAACAAAAATAAATCAGTAAAAGTAAATATTTTTATGGTTAATCGACTTGCACTTGCATTAATTATGTCTTTCTAAATAAAATATATATTTGTGTATATATCTGGTCTTCTAATTTGAATAAAAGATTCTGTGTAAAATATACTTATAATATATCTATAAACAGTGACACACCTGGAATACTGGAATATATTGTTATTAAAAAATAATGTATATTTTTTTTACATTATTATACAAATGATAAACCAATATAAACCATCTATATAATTTAGCTTCTTTATTATTATTATTATTATTATTATTATTATTATTATTATTATTACTATATGGACAAACATTTACAGAAAACTGTATTATATTTTATATATAGAACTCTCTCTCTCTCTCTCTGTGTGTGTGTGTGTGTGTGTGTGTGTGTGTTTGTGTGAGCGTTTCATCATCAATGAGATCATCTTATAGATTATTTATACACCGGAGCAGATTATTTTTCTCTATCGGATTCTCACATTCCCCCAGACCCGTGTTAGGATTAAAGCCTGTGAGGTGAGGAATAATTCCGTTATTATAATAAAAAAATCTGAGCTAATATTTGAGTCAGTATTTGAGATAAGGCTCAGTCTTGAACGTGATTGGACCACATGACCGCACCGCAGTGAAGGGGCTGGGCGAGAGAGAGAGAGAGAGAGAGAGGCTGATGGTGGATATGATAAAGACGGCGGGTCTGCTCGGTTGAAGCCGGTCATTTGTTTTAATTTCTGTATGATTTCTTAGTTCAATTCACGCGCCGCCGCTTGTTTGCTCTGTGCGCCGAGAGACGCGATGCGCTGCGCCCCGGGAGCCGCCACCCTGCTGCATCCTCTCTAGCGCTCCGACACCTCGCTTTGTCGGCGTCTTATTTCTGTCTCAAGATC
>NC_080715.1:41421652-41539152 GCF_019097595.1 Hemibagrus wyckioides | reverse complement strand
GAAATAGCAGGCGTGTAAAAAGTGTGTGTGTGTATGTGTGTTTGATCCATTTAGTCTTGTACACTACAAGCCACTGGGCGTGCCTTTGAGTATGACAGTGGGCATGGACAGATAGAGGAGTGTCTGAGTAAAAAAGAATAGATGGGTGTGTCTTTACGTAGGATTGGTGGGTGTGTCATCAAGTGGAACACATTAGATAGGTGTGTCTTTAAGCAGGACAGAAAAGTTGGGTGTGTCTTTGAGAAGGATAGAAAATTGGGTGTGTGTCTTTGAGAAGGATATTAAAGATGGGAGTGTCTTTGATCAGGATAGAAAATAGGGGGTGTGTCTTTGAGCAGGACAGAGAAAATAGGTTCGCCTCTGAGAAAGATAGAAAAGATGGGTGTGTCTTTGAGCAGGATGGAAAATAGGGGGAGTGTCTTTGAGCAGGATGGAAAATGCGGGCGTGTCTTTGAGCAGGATAGAAAATGGGAGAGTGTCTGAGTAAAACAGGATAGGTTGGAGTGTCTTCAAGTAGGATTGGTGGGTGTGTCATCAAGTGGAACAGATTAGATGGGTGTGTCTGAGCAGGATATTAAAGATGGACAGGTCTTTGAGCAGAATATTAAAGATAGGCGTGTCTTTGAGCAGGAGGGAAAATATGGGTGTGTCTTTGAGTAGGATATTAAAGAGAGCAGGACAGAAAAAATGGGTGTGTCTTTGAGAAGGATAGAAAATACGGGCTTGTCTTTGAGCAGGATAGAAAATAGGGGTGTGTCTTTGAGCAGGATGCAAAATATGGGTGTGTCTTTGAGCAGAATACTAAAGATGGGCGTGTCTTTGAGCAGAATATTAAAGGCGAGCGTGTCTCTGAGCAGAATATTACAGATGGGCGTATCTTTGAGAAGGATGGAAAATATGGGTGTGTCTTGAAGCAGGATAAAAAATAGTGGGCATGTCTTTGAGCAGGATATTAAAGATGGGCGTGTCTTTGAGCAGTAATAAACTATCAAGGTGACCAGTTAATAGTGGAGTGAACTCATGAGTGTAACGTCCTCAGTGTTTAAACTCTACACCAGCATTTTGTTGTGTAAAGGGTGGATCCTGGCCTGGAGGCGTGTCCTTGCCTGTGGTCAGATCTGACCCTCTCAGATGATGATACGTAGAGGTCAGTATTTTTACCTGCATTACTCGAGTTTGTGTTTTTATTAAGAAAAGGAAAGACAGCCGTGTATTTGGGCAAGCTTCCCTTTGCTAATGCTAGCTTCAGATGCATAGCTAGGCGGAGGGATGTAGGAAAACCCACAGGAGACGAGGGGAGAGAGAGAAGAAGAGAGGAAAGGGAAGGGAGAAAAAGACAGGAGCAGGGAGAGCAGAGATGCTATCATAACACTCTATAAATATCCAGCATGCTGGACGCCTGGCACTGGTTTCCTGACTCATCGCTGCCTCATCCTGACACAAGCGCTCTCGACCAATCACAGCACAGATCAGGGAACAAAACAGGAAACTCATCAGAGGGAGACCAGTGAGGGAAAAGAGACCTAACATGCAATGCCATACACACACACACACACACACACACACATTGTTTTCCCTCTTCC
The DNA here is from genome assembly GCF_019097595.1 of Hemibagrus wyckioides. Taxonomy (NCBI): domain Eukaryota; kingdom Metazoa; phylum Chordata; class Actinopteri; order Siluriformes; family Bagridae; genus Hemibagrus; species Hemibagrus wyckioides. The sequence goes on along the minus strand of NC_080715.1, from coordinate 41,537,569 downwards.
TGTCTCCATTTTCCTTAATAATACTTAATACACAACAATGTGTGTGTGTGTGTGTGTACAGGCATGTGTGTGTGTGTTTTTCTATCTTCTGCCTTCATTATCTCTCCACTGTCCCAGCATGCATCACTGCTCTCCTGAAATATTGATGAGTCAGCGTCTGCTGTCCTCGTCCAATGAGTTCCCGGTTTGTACGAATATATAATGAGCTTGCTTCATTCCCACTCGCTGTTGCTGTGGCAACCGGCACAAGGGTGGGGGGGTGGGTTGGGGGATTTGGTTGGGTTGGAGGTTGGAGGGGGGGTCTGGATTTAAAGGTCCTACTGAATAATGCCTCAGTGCAGAGTGTGTGTGTGTGTGGAGAGAAATAGAGAGAGAGAGAGAGAGAGAGTCTCAGCTGTTAAACCCCTCGGGCCTACATTCTATTTTAAACGCTGGCATTTTATTTTCTCCTCTCGCTGCATCTTGCTCTTTTTTCTTTCTTTCACGTTGTCGGCTATTACTTCCTGTTATCGCGGACAAAATCCCAAACATGACAGGGATGTATGCTAAATGGCGATAACGATGCAAGACATACTGTACATACAATACATAAATGTTTCTTATACGTTGCTATGTTATAAATGTTTTATTACAATATACGGCTTTCGTTGATACTGAGTAAATTGTTGTGGATGTTTTGTGACTGGAAACTTCAGAGTAGGAACAGGATCAGTGCTTCATCACACCAACACATGACTGATTATTTTTCCATAACAGTATGCCCCCGAGTGTGTGTGTGTGTGTGTTATACCTTACATAAACCCTACAAGTGACCTGTAATAACCTCAGCAGGTTGATGAATAAGCAGGATGTTTGCCTGTATGTCTGTCCTTGCTCACATCCTTGTCATCATAGTGATCTAATTACAGCTGATTCAGTGTGTGTGTGTGTGTGTGTGTGTGTGTGTTGGGGAAGTCGCGGCTGAGTTAGTTATAGATCAATTCTCTCCCTTTCTCTCTGTCTCTCTTCAATATACATTGTACAATGTACAGGGCGTGGCTGTGTGTGTGTGTGTGTGTTTCCTTACCGATATCTGTTCCATACCCTGAAACACTCTCAATCTCATCCCTCATTTCTCTGCTGGCTGCAGAAATATAACAGCTCTAAAAATATCACTGAGAGTTATTGTGTGTGTGTGTTAGCTAACGAGATGAATAATTGCTTTCTTGTTGCTGGGAAAAATGAGCAACCAGAACAGTGTTTTCTTTCATCTCTGCATCTTGTGTGTGTGTGTGTTTGTATGTGTGTGTGTGTGTGTGTTGATGACATACTGCCACAAATCATGAAAGCATGGGCAATTCTGTAGTGTGGGACAAACAGAAAGAGAGTCTAGTGCCAATTATGGGATTCCTGAGCCAGTGAGGACTCAGATCTGTGTATGTGTGTGTGTGTAACAGAAGACTTAGACTGGTACCAACAGACCTAATAGCCCTTGTGGGCGGGGCTAAAACCACTTTTTTTCCAATTGGTTGTTTGGAGCTGATGTGCTTCCTATTCTATACAGGCAGAAATCACTGTGTGTGTGTTTGTGTGTGTGTGTGTGTGTGTGAAGTAAAATTGTAATAATATTTGCCTGCCCTGGCCCTGATGTTCTCCTTGGTTGCTTGGTTGCTAGGCATTGGAGAGTAAGCTTCTGGTTGGAGGAAAGAACATCATTGATCACACCAACGAACAGCAGAAGATGCTGGAACAGAAGCGGCAAGAGATTGCAGAACAGGTATCACACACACACACACACACTAAAGCAAGCATAACAGCTTAAAGTTATAATCTGAGCGTAACAGTCACACACACAACCAGAATTCAGAGAATGTTCACACATGTTACTGACCTACACTATTGTGTATTGTGTGTGTGTGTGTGTGTGTGTGTGTGTGTAGACACGTAAAGAGCGGGAGATGCAGCAGCAGATGTTAATTCAGGACGAGGAGACGCTGGAGCTGAGAGAAACGTTCACCTCTCTGCAACAGGAAGTGGAGGCAAAGACCAAAAAGCTCAAAAAGGTGAGACTAACACACATAAAGTGTTGTATTACAAGTGACCTATGAGGAGTGTCCTTTGAGAAGTTCCCTATCACAAGTTCCCTATAAGAAGGTCCCTAGGTGAAGTCTTCTATTAGAAGTGCCCTATGAGATGTTCCCTAGATAAAGTCTCCACTGAGAAGTTCCCTATCACAACTGCCCTAGGTGAAGTCTCCTATAAGAAGTTCCCTATCACAACTGCCCTAGGTGAAGTCTCCTATAAGAAGTTCCCTTTCACAACTGCCCTAGGTGAAGTCTCCTATAAGAAGTTCCCTATCACAACTTCCCTAGGTGAAGTCTCCTATAAGAAGTTCCCTATCACAACTTCCCTAGGTGAAGTCTCCTATAAGAAGTTCCCTATCATAACTGCCCTAGGTGAAGTCTCCTATAAGAAGTTCCCTATCATAACTGCCCTAGGTGAAGTCTCCTATAAGAAGTTCCCTTTCACAACTGCCCTAGGTGAAGTCTCCTATAAGAAGTTCCCTATCATAACTGCCCTAGGTGAAGTCTCCTATAAGAAGTTCCCTTTCACAACTGCCCTAGGTGAAGTCTCCTATAAGAAGTTCCCTTTCACAACTGCCCTAGGTGAAGTCTCCTATAAGAAGTTCCCTATCACAACTTCCCTAGGTGAAGTCTCCTATAAGAAGTTCCCTATCACAACTGCCCTAGGTGAAGTCTCCTATAAGAAGTTCCCTATCGCAACTGCCCTAGGTGAAGTCTCCTATAAGAAGTTCCCTTTCACAACTGCCCTAGGTGAAGTCTCCTATAAGAAGTTCCCTTTCACAACTGCCCTAGGTGAAGTCAGCCTATAAGAAGTTCCCTTTCACAACTGCCCTAGGTGAAGTCTCCTATAAGAAGTTCCCTATCATAACTGCCCTAGGTGAAGTCTCCTATAAGAAGTTCCCTATCACAACTGCCCTAGGTGAAGTCTCCTATAAGAAGTTCCCTTTCACAACTGCCCTAGGTGAAGTCTCCTATAAGAAGTTCCCTATCATAACTGCCCTAGGTGAAGTCTCCTATAAGAAGTTCCCTATCATAACTGCCCTAGGTGAAGTCTCCTATAAGAAGTTCCCTATCACAACTGCCCTAGGTGAAGTCTCCTATAAGAAGTTCCCTTTCACAACTGCCCTAGGTGAAGTCTCCTATAAGAAGTTCCCTATCACAACTGCCCTAGGTGAAGTCTCCTATAAGAAGTTCCCTTTCACAACTGCCCTAGGTGAAGTCTCCTATAAGAAGTTCCCTATCATAACTGCCCTAGGTGAAGTCTCCTATAAGAAGTTCCCTATCATAACTGCCCTAGGTGAAGTCTCCTATAAGAAGTTCCCTATCACAACTGCCCTAGGTGAAGTCTCCTATAAGAAGTTCCCTTTCACAACTGCCCTAGGTGAAGTCTCCTATAAGAAGTTCCCTATCACAACTGCCCTAGGTGAAGTCTCCTATAAGAAGTTCCCTTTCACAACTGCCCTAGGTGAAGTCTCCTATAAGAAGTTCCCTATCACAACTGTCCTAGGTGAAGTCTCCTATAAGAAGTTCCCTTTCACAACTGCCCTAGGTGAAGTCTCCTATAAGAAGTTCCCTATCATAACTGCCCTAGGTGAAGTCTCCTATAAGAAGTTCCCTTTCACAACTGCCCTAGGTGAAGTCTCCTATAAGAAGTTCCCTATCACAACTGCCCTAGGTGAAGTCTCCTATGAGAAGTTCCCTATCACAACTGCCCTAGGTGAAGTCTCCTATAAGAAGTTCCCTATCACAACTGCCCTAGGTGAAGTCTCCTATAAGAAGTTCCCTATCATAACTGCCCTGGGTGAAGTCTCCTATAAGAAGTTCCCTATCATAACTGCCCTGGGTGAAGTCTCCTATGAGAAGTGCAGAAGTTCCCTAGGGTGAAGTCTCCTATGAGAAGTTCCCTATCACAACTGCCCTAGGTGAAGTCTCCTATGAGAAGTTCCCTATCACAACTGCCCTAGGTGAAGTCTCCTATGAGAAGTGCCCTATGAGACGTTCCCTAGGGTGAAGTCTTCTATGAGAAGTTCCCTATCACAACTGCCCTAGGTGAAGTCTCCTATGAGAAGAGCCCTATGAGACGTTCCCTATCATAACTGCCCTAGGTGAAGTCTCCTATAAGAAGTTCCCTATCACAACTGCCCTAGGTGAAGTCTCCTATAAGAAGTTCCCTATCACAACTGCCCTAGGTGAAGTCTCCTATAAGAAGTTCCCTATCATAACTGCCCTAGGTGAAGTCTCCTATAAGAAGTTCCCTATCACAACTGCCCTAGGTGAAGTCTCCTATAAGAAGTTCCCTATCACAACTGCCCTAGGTGAAGTCTCCTATAAGAAGTTCCCTATCATAACTGCCCTAGGTGAAGTCTCCTATAAGAAGTTCCCTATCATAACTGCCCTAGGTGAAGTCTCCTATAAGAAGTTCCCTATCATAACTGCCCTAGGTGAAGTCTCCTATAAGAAGTTCCCTATCACAACTGCCCTAGGTGAAGTCTCCTATAAGAAGTTCCCTATCACAACTGCCCTAGGTGAAGTCTCCTATAAGAAGTTCCCTATCATAACTGCCCTGGGTGAAGTCTCCTATAAGAAGTTCCCTATCACAACTGCCCTGGGTGAAGTCTCCTATGAGAAGTGCAGAAGTTCCCTAGGTGAAGTCTCCTATGAGAAGTTCCCTATCACAACTGCCCTAGGTGAAGTCTCCTATGAGAAGTTCCCTATCACAACTGCCCTAGGTGAAGTCTCCTATGAGAAGTGCCCTATGAGACGTTCCCTAGGGTGAAGTCTTCTATGAGAAGTTCCCTATCACAACTGCCCTAGGTGAAGTCTCCTATGAGAAGTTCCCTATAAGAAGTTCCCTATCACAAGGTCCATAGGTGAAGTCTCCTATGAGAAGTGCCCTATCATAACTGCCCTGGGTGAAGTCTCCTATAAGAAGTTCCCTATCACAACTGCCCTAGGTGAAGTCTCCTATAAGAAGTTCCCTATCATAACTGCCCTAGGTGAAGTCTCCTATAAGAAGTTCCCTATCATAACTGCCCTAGGTGAAGTCTCCTATAAGAAGTTCCCTATCACAACTGCCCTAGGTGAAGTCTCCTATAAGAAGTTCCCTATCACAACTGCCCTAGGTGAAGTCTCCTATAAGAAGTTCCCTATCATAACTGCCCTAGGTGAAGTCTCCTATAAGAAGTTCCCTATCACAACTGCCCTAGGTGAAGTCTCCTATAAGAAGTTCCCTATCACAACTGCCCTAGGTGAAGTCTCCTATAAGAAGTTCCCTATCATAACTGCCCTAGGTGAAGTCTCCTATAAGAAGTTCCCTATCACAACTGCCCTAGGTGAAGTCTCCTATAAGAAGTTCCCTATCACAACTGCCCTAGGTGAAGTCTCCTATAAGAAGTTCCCTATCATAACTGCCCTAGGTGAAGTCTCCTATAAGAAGTTCCCTATCACAACTGCCCTAGGTGAAGTCTCCTATAAGAAGTTCCCTATCATAACTGCCCTAGGTGAAGTCTCCTATAAAAAGTGTCCTATGAGAAGTTCCCTAGGTGAAGTGTCCTATGAGAAAAGCACTATGAGAAGTTCCCTATCACAAGTGCCCTAGATGAAGTCTCCTATGAAAAGTTCCCTAGGTGAAGTGTCCTATGAAAAGTTCCCTAGGTGAAGTGTCCTATGAAAAGTTCCCTAGGTGAAGTGTCCTATGAAAAGTTCCCTAGGTGAAGTGTCCTATGAAAAGTTCCCTAGGTGAAGTAACCTTAAAAGGAGCCCTATCACAAGTGCCCTGTGAGTGCCCTATTCTCACACCTATGCTAAACACACACACACACACACACACACACACACTTACTTTACTTTTACTTTGTGTTTCCTAACTTGTCTGTTCCCTCTCTACCCCCTTTTAAATCCCGACCCCTGAACTTTGACCCCTGGACCACACCCTTGACCCCTGAGGATGCATTTGCTTCTCTTTTATCAGTACAAAAAGGTTTGTCTGTTTTTTAAACCTCCTCAGTCTGAGACTGCACCGTCGACGCTGATGCTAATGCTAGCTCCAAAGCTAATGCTAACCCCCGAATGCTAACCTCTGAGATCAACACACTACAGATAGCTGAGTGTAGTTAGCATGAAATCCAAAGCTAATCTGCTAATCAGCTGACCAGTTTCCTCCTGAATAATCTGTTACGGAAAATAAAAAAAGAGGTGTTTTTTCGTCAGTTCTCTACAAAATGGCTGCTGTGCGAGTCACAACTCTCGGGCTAGCTAACCAAAAAGAATAACTGTTAGCAAGGACACACTGTTGCTTTACTGCTTCTGGCGTTTTTAGTTAACAGTTGCTGAAGAGACGTTTTTGGATATAACAAACAGGGAAAGAAAAAACCTCTGAAAGAATTTTTCTCAAGAACGTTTCCCATCAAAGTACGCCATTAACTGTCTCTCTAAACTCCACCCCTTTCTTCTACCCACAAGCCCTGCACTACCTGCCTGAACTTTGCCCTCTAACCCTGACTCCAGACCCATAATGACCTCTCACTTCTGACATCCTAACCCCTGCAGTGTGAATACAGCGCTCTGACTGGCTGCGGCTCAGGGGATGACCTCTCCTCTCCTCACTGTAACAACCATCAGATCTGTCACTCACTGCATGAGGCTGGAGAAGAATGAATGGATGGATGGATGGATGGATGAATGGACGGAAAGATACTGTATTTAAAGGTTTAGGTGGTATGAAGGATGGATAGAAGGATTCATAAAAAAAGGCATGGATGCATGGGCGGATTGATTGGTTGAGAAATCGATGGAAGACTGGATGACTGGATGAATGGATGGATGGATGGATGAAATACAGATAGAAGTTTTTTTTTATTGTACATTAGATGCATAAATCAGTGGATGGATGGAGGGATGAGTGGGTGGATGGATGGATGGATACTGTATTTGAAGCTTTTGTCAGTATGATGGATAGATAGAAGGATTCATGGGAAAATGGAAGGATGAATGAATGGATGGATGGATAGATGGATGAATGGATGGATGGGTGGATGGATGGATTTATTGGTTGAGAAATCGATGGAAGACTGGATGACTGGATGAATGAATGGATGGATGGATAGATGGATGAATGGATGGGTGGGTGGATGGATGGATGGATGGATAGTTAGATGGATGGATGGATGAAATATAGATAGAAGTTTTTTATTGTACATTAGATGCATTAATGAAAGGATGGATGGATAGATGGATGGATGAGTGGGTGGATGGATAGAAGGATGTATTAAATGGTGAAAGGAAGAATGAAAGGATGGCTAGATGGATGAAATATAGGTGAGGTTTATGGGATGGGTTTTATTTTATTTGTAGGTTTAGAATAATAGTAGTATGATTGGCAGTTGGGGATGGATGAGTGGACTAAAGAAAGGATGAAAGGATGGATGGATGGATGGATGGGTTTGAGGATGGATGGTGAATTCTTTCTCCTTAAAATCCATGTAATGTTCCATCTTTGGAAAGAAGAGAAGGTTGGGAAAGATGGATACCTGAATGGACGGAAGGATGGATTAGGGAAAGCGTAATTGGTCAGTGGAATGTATTCACAGATATTCAAGGTGTTTGTTTTGATGGTTAGATGTATAGTAGAGTAGACAGATGTGTGATGAGTAATGAAGGAGAGGAAAGGGTATGAGAATATAAGAGTCCAGCTGGGGGTAGATTATGGGATGTGGTTGCCTGGGAGACCATCTGTGATTGGCCCACTTCTGCATAATTGAACATTCCAGTCTTGTTGCTGTGGGCAACCGAGCGGCAGATTGGACATCAGGATATTCTGTCATCTTACTGTTCTCTCTCTCTCTCTCTCTCTTTCTCTCTCTCTATCACTCTCTCTCTGTCTGTTTAAAGCTGTACGCTAAGCTGCAGTCGGTGAAAGCCGAGATTCAGGACGTGAACGATGAGCACGTCAGAACCAGACAGGAACTGGAGCAGACACAGAATGAGCTCACAAGAGAACTCAAGTTCAAGTGAGTGCACACACAGACACACACACACGCACACACACACACACACACACACACATCTGAGGTGAGGTACCATGTCTCTAAACATCTTTTTGTGTGTGTGTGTATGCAGGTACCTCATAATTGAGAACTTCATCCCTCCGGAGGAAAAGAACAAGATCATGAACCGCCTGGTGTTTGATGTCGATGAAGACCAGTGGAAATTCCAGCCTCTCGTTCCTGCTGAGGAGTGAGTGACGTTTTATCTGTGACCTTTGTACAACCTTGGCCTTTGTGTGACCTCAATTTTTTTGTGGATGCATTGGATCAGTGTGTGTAAAACGCCACACCTACCACTTTCTAGGAAGGGAAAATAGTGAGGTGGGGGTGGGGGTAGGGAGCTGGGATCAGTGTTCATCTGGGTCGTACCATGTGTGTGTGTGTTTGTGTGTGTGTGTGTGTGTGTTGAATCGAAGCATCATGTAGCCTACTTTTAAATGAGCTTGATAACACAGTTACACAGTTTCACACAGTTACCCTCAAGCCATGTTTTGTATTTTGTTACAGGTTTATAAGGTCAGTGTAGCTAACAAGTCATGGTGGCTTATGGCCACCGGTTTAGCATCAGGCGTGTCTAAAATTCGTCACACGCGCTCCTCACAAGCTCTCACTGTTCTTCACACAGATAGCTGAGAGAACAGAAAGGCATTGAGAAGGAAAATGCAGCATTTATTCATTCACACACACACACACACACACACTAATGGTGTTTTTGTTGTCAGTAAAATTTGTGTCTTGCTTTTGTTCAGGAAATGATCTCTCTCTCTCTCTCTCTCTCTCTCTTTCTTCCAGTAAGTTTACTCAGATGAAGAGGAGACCCGCCTCCGCTGTGGGTTACAAGCGGCCTATCAGCCAATATGCCAGGGTTGCCATAGCGATGGGAGCCAATTCCAGATACAGGGTATGTGTATAGAAACAAGAGGAGAAAATAAAAGTTTCTTTTTTCACAAAAGGTACTATTGTACTAAGTGCTGCAGTGTTTTTATTTTTTTACACCAGGCTGAAAACATCATGCTTCTGGAACTGGACATGACTCCGCCCACTCTGTTTCAAATGGACTTCCCGAGGCCGGGGTCCGAGACGGAGCCAAGCCGAGACGTGCACCTAGACAACGCATCGTACAGAGAGAAAGTAGAGACCAGTCGGGTCAGGAAGTCCCAGTCCTGGTCAGTGTGACAGTCATTCAGCCACCAGTACTGAGGGCATTTTGTTCGTTTATTCCTTAGCATTGTAAGGCACATTGTAACACAATGAAAGGAAAGTGCTCTCTGCCCTCTTCCACATACATCCATGATTGGCTAGTGATTGACAGGAGAGAGACAGTAATCCCTTCCCACCCTTAAAGCACGGGCAGTTTTGTTTCCACAGTTTAATTGGTGCCAAACTGGGGGCTCTGGGTATTGTTAGCAATATCACCAACATAGTGCCAAATTGTTTGTCCTAGCCTCGCTAATTACCCTGCTAATCACTCACTATCACTTAAGTTAAGCTATTAAGATAAATTTGTACTTCTCACTTTTCTGGAGTTAATGGCATCACTTCCTGTCTCTTGTTCGCAGGTGCCAGGCTGCACGGCCCATGTCTTCCTCAAGCTCGGTGCTCTCCCTGTCATCCTCAGGGTCCAATGGCCTGACGCACCCCGTCAGCGCCGCCATAGCAACCGCCCACCAGTAAGATGCCAAGGAGCACAACTTTGTCCCTTCTTCGATCCACCAATGAGGGATGCGTCATTCGTCCCACCTCCCTTTTTGCAGCAGTGAAACGGTGGCCTTGTCTGAGACGTTAGACGGAGCAAGAGAGGACGCATTATAGCACCATCCTTACATCCTTCCTTTATTTTATTACTCTTTTATTAAAATTCGCTCGCTCAGTTTTACCAGATGAGATCTGGTCAAGATAGATTCAGTTTTGCTTTCACATCCGTTAAATAGAAACTCCTGTCTCCAACAGGAAATCTGTTCAAACATCAAATTTCGTTGCCTTTTTTAAAACTTGAACAAGTTTCAACATGTTTACTGCTGAAAAAAAATACAAAGGTCCTATAAATTGGTCTTCAGTCGGAAAATACCACTTGGGAATAATTCGAATGTCACCCCGGTCACCTACCGAAGAGGAAATTAGAGAAAAGCCACTTCCTGTGTGATCTACTGTACAGAAGAGAGTCCGGAAAAGACAGACAGACGGATGAAGACGAGTGCAGACGTCTGTCTGTCGTTCTCCGAGCCCTGCTTGCATGTTGTACTGTGTGTGTGTGTCCATGTTTGTAATTCTGATCAGGGTCTGTCGGACGGATGAAAACGTCTAATGATGTGGGGCGTGGCCTGTGCGTCGGAATTAGAAATGGTAGAATCGACACTGTTGCCTGGTCGTTTTGGCTGGTACCAAAAAAACAAAACCAGTTTTTGTCGTAATATCAAACATATACAATATCAGTGACAGAGGGTCGGAAAGTCATGTGGTGATGTCGCTTACGGTGAGAAACGTGCTAGCATGCGTGCATTTTTATTTTTTACATTCCAGTTTACACACCCATTTAAATGATTTTAGATCGTTAAATACATTAGAATACTAACTGATTTTGCATGAGCTAAGTTCCCATTAATGAGCATAATGCAAGAGATGCACAAAATTGTCTTAACGATTTCAGCTTAACCGTTAAAAAAAAGTTGGAATATAGTTTACGTGAAGTTGACGTAAACTACATAAGGCTCACCTTATGTGTACTTTAAGTAACACGTATTGAAGGTTTTCGCAGGACTTACGTACAGTTTACGTGAGGCTAATGTAAAATTTATGTAAAGTTTCAGTAAGGTTTACGTAAGATTCACTACAGGTTCATGTTTAGGTTTTTATTTGGCTTATTTAACGTTTATGAAAATTACTTAAGGTTTGCATAAGTTTTACGTAAAGCTTATTTGAGGTTTATGTTAGGTTTACGTAATGTCTATGTTAGTTTTTTTTTTGTAAGCTTGTACAAGGTTTATGAAATTTACTTAAGGTTTACGTAAACTTTATGTAAAGTTATTATTCATCTTTGTGAAAGGGTAAGATTTACACAGGGGTATGGAACCTTTATGTAAAGTTTATGTAAAACTTTAAAAAGGTTTTACATAATGATCTCATTTCCTCCAAAAAATATTCACATACTGTAAATGTAGAAAATCTGAAGAAAAGTTTGTCCATAAGAAATTGTGTCCATGTTTGTTTTTTTGTCCGACTTGTCGAACTTATTCGTTGCGTACGATTGGAAAACCTTTCCGAGGAAACCTTGAGGAGTGTTGGGATGGATGAAGGGTCTGCATGAAGACATTAAGAGACTCGTTTAGACTCATGAAGGACGACTACATGAAGTTTTTGGAGCTCTGATGGGTTGAAGATCCTGTGTGTTATAAAAAAAATGTGTCTTTCCACCATTTTTAATTCTATACTGGTTTGCATAAACCTTTAAATTACTGTTGAGTGATATATGGAGAAGATTGCAAGAGACTAAAGCCAAGTGCGCATACACACACACACACACACACATAATTAGTTCTCACACTGGACACAGACTTGAGCTTTGTTTGGACTTCTAGCCTAAAGCGTCCATGCCCACCTACCTGACTCTAACTGTATAGATGCATAAGGACTGTGAATATTTGCGTGTGTTCGAATTATGACTGTATGATAAAACTACTGAATAAAAACGGAGAAATCCGCTCTGCTGACCTGGTTTTGTCAATCTTGTATGTCATTTTAGTGCTAGTTTTAAAACCACCTGTGTGGCCACTTACAGCACAAAGGAACTGATGAAAGGATGTTTCAACAGGAAAATATATTTTGTTCCATTCCATTTTCTGTAGCACTTATCCTACAGAGGGTCACTGGATGCCTGGAGTCTATTCCAGGGGACAATGGACACAAGTCAGGGGACAACACTGGACAGGGTGCCAACTCATCACAGGTCACAATCACACACTCACTACAGACAATTTAGAGATGCCAGTCAGCCTGTAACATGTCTTTAGACTTGGGGGGAAAAACAGAGAACCAGGAGGAAACCCTGAAGCACGTCTTTAGTCTTGGGGAAGGAAACCACAGAACCAGGAGGAAACCCTGAAGCATGTCTTTAGTCTTGGGGAAGGAAACCACAGAACCAGGAGGAAACCCTGAAGCATGTCTTTAGTCTTGGGGAAGGAAACCACAGAACCAGGAGGAAACCCTGAAGCATGTCTTTAGACTTGGGGAAGGAAACCACAGAACCAGGAGGAAACCCTGAAGCATGTCTTTAGTCTTGGGGAAGGAAACCACAGAACCAGGAGGAAACCCTGAAGCATGTCTTTAGTCTTGGGGAAGAAAACCAGAAAACCAGGTGGAAACCCTGAAGCATGCCAAAGACTTGGGGAAGGAAACCAGAGAACCAGGAGGAAACCCTGAAGCATGTCTTTAGACTTAGGGAAGAAAACCAGAGAACCAGGGGGAAACCCTGAAGCATGCCAAAGACTTGGGGAAAGAAACCAGAGAACCAGGGGGAAACCCTGAAGCATGTCTTTAGACTTGGGGAAGGAAACCAGAGAACCAGGAGGAAGTTCTGAAGCATGGGGTGAACATGCAAACTCCACACATAGGAATCAGTCTTATGTACTGCGAGCATTCCTGTCGTGAGATTCACGCTCACTATAAAGCATGCAATACATTTTAATCTTCTGAATCACTAAGAAACACTGCGAGAACCAAGGAAGGAGAACATTAAAGTGGATTTTACAGCAGCCTCCCTGCTGCTCTCATATCTACAGACTCATTGTTTATTCCTGCACTGGTTCCCAAGAGAATGTGTGTTAATGGTTTTAGCCTGTGGCTATAGAAATGAACATGGAGCATGTGTTAGTGCAGATCCTGCTCTCTGATGATGACTAAATCAACAAGGCTTGAAGAAAAACAGCCTGAAAACAAATGCTTTTGCATTCTTCTTTTTTTGTTTTCTTACAGAAGTAAAAAAAAAAACCTATTCTTTATTTCACTCTGAACACATAATATAGCCGTTATATTTTTTTAAAGAACACAAAGTATGGAGCCAAAACATAAAAATCTTTGGTGGGGGGCATTAAATACACCACTAGTATTAGTAATACTATTAGTGACATGAGAAAATGCTATACACTGAAAAGCAGTGCTCTCTGACTCTCTAACAAACGTAAACAGAATGCAGCAAAGGTGTTGCTGTTCAGTGCTGAATGTTTTCTGCTAGTCGCTTGTCAGTGTTTCAGTCATGTGATCGCGTTTGGCATGAAATCATCTGCGTACCTTTTATCTTGCCTCCGCTTGCTTTAGTCTCGGCCTCGGCGACTTTGTGTGAGACGTGCTGTAAGACGAGCTCTTTGTTTGGGGAGCTGAATCAGGTATCTGGTTAATAATTAACAAACACACACATGCTGGATCTTGTGTTACAGCTAATCGGCAGGGGCATGAAGGGCATGTTCTCTTTAACCTCAGCACAGGGTCATTTCCTTTCCACCAAAGGAGCTCACTGAGGGAATGCAGTGTGATCGAAACCCTGATCAGCCCACACTGATGGGCTTCACTCAGTGATAAAGAAGCAGCTCATGTTGCCATAATGCTGTAAACATGGTGGTCCTATGTACCAAGAGCTCTATGTTCTCTGGATTCAACGTTCCCATGTTCATTTCCAGTGTCCAAGTTTTTATGTTCCTATAGCCCTATGTTCCCAGAGTACTATGTTCCTCTCTCCCAACATTCTCAGAACCTGATGTTCCTAGTTCCAAGTGTTTCCAGGTCCCTATGTTCTTGGACTTCTATGTTCCCAGAGACAACTCTAAGGACTCCTCCCAAACAGCTACATTTTCCCAGTGCCCTGTGTAAAGAGGGTCTTTATTTCATGTTCCCAGATCCCTATGTTCTGGGTTCCTGGATCCTAATGTTCCTGGAGCGTTATTTATTCAAACTAGATTTTGTACAGCTCCTATATTTTAAAATCACATTGTTGGGTCCAATAATGAAACCAATATTTAGAGTACTATGTTTTGGACTCAAGAAATCAGGCACATACACACATAGAGCCCTGAAACACAGAGCTTATCTTTGTCTATATATCCCTGAGAGATTATTGATTTTTTTTTAAAATTATTTAATTAATTAAAAAATAATGTCGCACATCTTGCTAACCTTTGCTAGCACTGAACAGAGCTAACAAGGTGTGTGAGAAAAAAGGGTCTCATAGTCAACTGTGGTGTCATATGTTCATCCCTTGAGGCATCACATAGACAGAGATGATATCTGAACACTTGACAGCAACACAGCCAGAAGAATTCACTAATGTGTGTATTATGTGGATTATCCTGTTTCTGGTTACTAGTTTCAGGGCAGTGGGCTGAATTTCCACCAGAGTCATTATGTTGTGTGTGTGTGTGTGTGTAAGAGAGAGAGAGAGAGAGAGAGAGAGAGAGAATAATAGATATATAAATATATAAATATATACAGGGTAAAGCCATTGTGGTATAGAGAGAGAAATTGAGAAGGTAACAGATATAGAGAGATAAAGAGATTTGGGGCTAGTGTTGTTTTCCACTAATTTGTCACTCTGAATGATATTATTTAGCTTAAATATGGGTAGTTTAATGATGATTTGAGCAAATTTCAGAAATGTGCAGCATTTAAACTGCAGCTTGTTCAATTTAGTTTAGTCATTTGTATGAATTTTTACAGCCCTGAAATTACCCTCAAGTCAGAACAGAGGGTTTTAAAAGACCACTCAGCGGATTCATCAGAGGGGGATATGACTAGGTGAGGAATTTTATACCAAATGCCAAGTTTTAAACCAAATTCACCTTGTAGCCAGCAGAGGGAGCAGCAGCCCCTGTATAAGATGTGTGTTTACAGAAATCAGTCTGCTTAACAAATATGGGGCTTCGGACAGGGTGATGTGGGGGTAACCTGCAGGTCAATAACCATAGTTGTTTTCTTGCAGTTCTTGGCACACTGTAACTACTAAACACTCCTAAATTGAATATATCAGTTTTGCTTATTGTTTCTTAAGTGATTTTAAAAAAAGATCTCAAATGTAGAATAGAATTTGGCCTTTATATATATTTTTTTTTAGCTAGGATTAGCTTCACACGTTTGTCTTCAAGACAGATTAGACATGAAGTTTTTTAACAGCTGACCTATAATGTTGGAAAGATAGAAGATAAGAGAGTAAGAGATGCGTACAAAGGGAGAGGGAAGTGTTATAGTCTTTTCACTCAATGAAGAATTGGAATTTGGAATCTTTTTGACCTGGTAGGCTTCTACGTTAAGAGGATGCAGAGAAACTGAGGCTGAATGCTGAACAGCTAGGGGGCATGGTACCAATGATTTGAGTTGTTGAGTTGGCTAGGAGCCAGTGCTAAGGTAGATCAAGCTTGAATGATCTGTTTCTTTACTTGTAAAGGGCCAATATAGCTGGGGTTGAGCTATTTTCAAGCATGGGTCAG
Organism: Hemibagrus wyckioides; assembly: GCF_019097595.1. Classification (NCBI taxonomy): domain Eukaryota; kingdom Metazoa; phylum Chordata; class Actinopteri; order Siluriformes; family Bagridae; genus Hemibagrus; species Hemibagrus wyckioides. Next base: position 41,521,993 of record NC_080715.1, on the reverse strand, counting down.
CCAAACTGAAAAACATGCACAAGAAGTAGTAGAACTATTGGTTGGCTCACAGTAATTGGTTGTTAAATTCAGAGTGGTAGCTGTTGAAGTTGAACGAAGAAATGAAGAAATGAACTGTGGACCACAATCGCTAACTATGTCCTTGGGAGCCTAAAGTAACAGAACATGTGGCTAAACTATAGCTCAGCTGTTGTGAATGCTAATGGGAAGCTAGGGAGAAGGATGAGGCTTAGGGACTTAGAGAAGCAATCTACACCATTAATGATAAGGAACTGAATACCAAGGTAGGACCAAAGGCTTTGGGATGTGGGCAGCAGGGGTAGCTTTCCTTGCTTTGGCAAGGTTTGTGCAGGAGGTTACCACACAGTGGATGTCATAAAACATGCAATGCCACCAGTATTTAGTCTGCAGCAGGTGGTAGGTTCTTTGCAGGCTTGGGTGGCAGATGGCGTGGACCCAAAAGATTAGCATGGTTTTCAGGTGGCTAATCTTATTTGACCATGCTCTGGCTCTTATTTGACCATGCTCTGGCTAAGGCCCCTGTATTGGGGGAGTGTTTTAAGCAGAACATGGTACCAGTGGGTGAGCTGACTGCCTGAGCATCAATTGTGGGTTGTGGTGCTTGGCAGAGATGATGACCACCTCACTGTGATCATGCTGGAATGTGCTGACCAGCAGGAGGATGGGCTGTGTGCACCTGGTAATGGTGGCCATGTTTTTAGGCCAAGGTGCATATTGAGAAATGGACTTTACAGAGCCGGAAGATCTGACAATAATAGAGCAGTGAAAAAAAATATGGCTGTCATTTCACTTCCCACCAGTTCTCCTAATCCTGTTTTCATAAGGAAATGCATCACTCTGTGGAAAGTAACAATTATAGAAACAGTTTTTTGATTTGTTCTCCTAAGTTTATGTCTAACTGTATGCAGGCTTTAGTCTCTGGTCATCGCTCTCTGCAAACTGAGACATCAAATTTTCAGTCTGATCTCTCTGAGGAGTCTTTCAGCATCACTGTCAATCAGTATCTAGTATTTGATGGCGTGAGGAAATCTCTCTCTGATCTGAAAAAGTTACTCGAGGAAATCTTCCAGGAGGAATTGATCAAAATCCCTGAACATGGTAAGAGGAGCTGTTCCTGCTGGAGTGAGTAAGTCTTTACTCTTTCAGTGACGGAGTGATGTTGAGGTGTCAGTCTTCCTTCCTTATCACCAAAACACTACAATTTGGAGTTCGAACACTCGTCTGATTCGAGTCTTGATGATGAACTGATGATGTGAATGAGTTTGTGTTAGAACTGAGAAACTGCACTCAGGTGCTTCTTCACTGAAGCGTGACACCTGATCTACACACACTTCTGATCTACACACATGTGATTTACATTTGTTTGATTTTATGGGTTTTAACATCATAACATTTTCTTCAGATCAAGTTCAGATTTTACTCTCAGAGCCAAAGAGCAGAGATGAATTTCTGACATGTATGTCTGCAACACACACACACACACACACACATCCTATGATTAATATCCAACATGTTCACATTTTTCATCTGTTTAGATTTCTGTGATCTGACTCTGGATCCCAACACAGTACATTATAACCTCATTCTGTCTGAGAAGAACAGAGCGGTGAGATACAGTGAGAAAAAGCAGCGATACTCTGATCATCCAGAGAGATTTGACTCCTGGTGGCAGGTCTTAAGTAAGGAGAGTGTGTGTGGACGCTGTTACTGGGAGGTGGAGTGGAGCAGTGAGGGATGTGTGGACATATCAGTCTCATATAAAGACATCAGAAGAAAAGGATGGAACAATAAGTGTGCATTTGGATGCAACAATAAGTCCTGGAGTGTGCAATGTTCATCTTGTTCTCTCTCTTTTTGTCACAACATTAAGACTGATCTCAGAGTTCCATCATCCTCCAGAATAGGAGTGTATGTGGATCACAGTGCAGGAACTCTGTCCTTCTACAGCGTCTCTGACACCATGAAGCTCCTCCACAGAGTCCACACCACATTCACTCAGCCTCTATACGCTTGGGTTTAGGCCATACTGGGATTTTTGTTGGAAATCAGCACCAACTGTGAGGTTGTGTGATCCAAAAAAGAATGGGTTTGTGGTGTTTTATGGTCAGTAATTTGTTGATAAATAAATAAATAAATAAATAAATAAATAAATAAATAAATAAATAAATAAATAAATAAATGCCATGAAGTTTTGCCCAGTGATCCTCAAGGATAAAAAAAAACCTGCACTTTAAAACACATCAGTTACATTTAAAGGACATTAAATATTAAGATGATATATATAATCTCTACAGATTTCTGGAATTAGTGTAGCAGAATGTGTAAAGCTCCAAAAAGCCTGTATTTGCTTGGTTTAATTTCTGGAAATATAATAGTTTGTAAGAATGGTAATATTACTTTGTTTTACAGACTTTAATAAACCTTTAAAATATGTAAGATTACCTCAGAAATATTAACTCCTTAGAGAAACTTTGCTGTCTGCTATGTGATTCCCTACACACTTCTGTGTGAAGAGCGCCACACTGTGGAGTCTTTTTAAATAGCAAATATTGCAATCTGTGGTGTATATGGATATTATCATCAACCAAGTGAACAAACCCAAGTTCTTCAAGGCTCTGAGACTCTGATACAGTCCTCTTTGGAAATATTGGAGCAGCAAGGACAATTATATTGTTTTTGCAGGAAATTGAAGACATTTGGGTTTGAGAGAAATTTACACAATAAATTTCATCTTTTACTCTATGGTATTTATATGCACGTGTGTGAAAGGACATAGAACATAGCAGATTTTGTATCAGACTACCGAATTTTCAGGCAAGCAAAAATACTAGAACATTTGAATAGCAGGTGTTTCTTGTTATCCAGGTGTGTGTTTGTAGATTTATCGTTTACTAAATAGCTCTGAACCTCTACTTAAGACTTCAGTTTCACTGTGGAGACTGCATTTGTTGTTGAAAAGGATAAACCAACATGAAGACCAAAGTCTACAGAAGCAGACAGTCTGACAATTTAAAGAGACATACATCCAAATGAATGGGGAGGAACTTCTCATCATGCATCAAGATGATCCATATCATGTTATGATCCATAACACATTGCTAGCTCAGCAAAGAAAAAATTCATTGGAAGTTTGGAAGGTTTTAGACTGGCTAAGTCAATCAGCAGACCTTAACCAACACACAAAAACAGACCTGTCAGACAAGATCACCAAATCATCCATTCACTCTAGATTAGACCTACATTATGAGATTACCTCCATATCAAGCAAGCCCTCAGTTCCTACCAAAACACATATGTTTTGTGTTCAGGCAACTGGTACAGGCAGCTGAGACCAGGTAGAGGCAAAAACACATCCAAAAATTTTGACCTCCCAGTCAACTTCTCTGACTCCCTGTGTACCCTCAAAGGGTCCAAATTTGCAAATAAGTTAGAGTGCTACATTGGTAGTAAAAAAAAAAGTACTTTATCTGCTGGTGTAAACACATGAACTCTTCCATTTTTATTCTGAATTTTTATATTCCTGAAAAGCTGAAAAGCCTTTTATGGTCTTGCTGGCACGCTTCACTTCATCATATAACCTAACTGAGCTGATAAATCTGTGTGGTTTCACACAGAGCTTTTGCAAAGAAGTGTTCCCATAGCATCAGCCCTGATGCAGCAACAAGTTTCTTCGACAGAGAACCCTGTGGACGCTTGTGAACTGATTGAATCCCCAATAATTGGATTTTTTTTTTTAAAAAAAGGGTACATTTTTTAATGGTAATAGGTGCGATGGCAAATTTAGTATGGCCTCCTGATTCACCAGCTGACTTCCATGACATGCCACCCACCACCTGGGAATATTACTGAAAATGCCCAAACAATAGACATACAAAATAATAACATTAGAAAGTGTAGTGTTTTATCCTGCCTCAAATAAACACTGGCTTATGATTAGCTGCACTGAACAAGAGTTCCCTGTGGTTATCCTGTTCTAACAACTGCATCATCTCTTCCTGAGTTAAGTGTCATGCTTCACTCAGTATAAACAATCCTTAAAAATTGACTGGTGCTTAGGGGAAAATTAAACTGAATTTGCTGACCATCAGTTACTCCCACTTGGACGAAAGTTTGCCTCAGGGTCTCTGTAAAGGGAAATCCCATATCGGGAATCGCTGCTAAAGGTGGAGGGGGAAGACATGGCACCACCTCCCAAGCCAGTGATGTGCACATTTCAAATTCAAGGCCTATCCACAAACCTTTTCTCAATAATGCCTTAAGCCCATGCCAGTTCCTCCCAAGAATTAGTGGATGGGTGAGGCGAGGACTAACTCTCGCCTCACTTTATGTTTTAGCCTTCGGAATGGAATTGTCACAGGCACCAGCAAATATTTCACAGGCACCAACACACATTTCACCTACATTTCCCAATGCCCCACATTAATTCAGACATTTTTTGGACAGTGGTCTGGTTAATTATATTGGAAAAATAAGAATGAATAAAATGTGAAATGCTTTGTTTATGTTGAGTGTGTGTAGCTACATTTACTTTTTACAGGTACTTCTGTACTTTTACTTAAGTAAAAATCTGTCTTTACAACTTTTACTTGTAATGGAGTAATGTTTGAACAGTAGTATCTGTACTTTCACTCAAGTAAGGAAGTTGTGTACTTTGTCCACCTCTGCACTTCTTGCTGTGTGTTTGTGTGTGTGTGTGTGTGTGTGTGTGTCTTAAGCTCTGCCAAGCTGCCTCACACTCTGTCTCACTCTCACTTGCAGGTTAAGGGAGTTGCTGAAAGAACAAAGAGACATAAATAAATAGACTTCCAATAATACACAGATTACAATCTGTGGGGATGCCCATGCCATCCAGTGCACCATAAAACTGTTGCACAAGATGCACAAAAAAATTACAATTTCATTAGCCTCCACCACATTTGACCGACTAATATAACACTGCAATTAATTCAATAGATAGATAGATTAACATTAATAGATAGATAGATAGATAGATAGATCACAGAACAGATTTGGAAGCTGGCAGTAGATAATGGATATAAAGCAGCTTGAGAGTCTAGAAAAATAGTGTTAATAGTTGTAGTAGTGCAATGTGCAAAGTGTTATCACCTGTCACCCACAATGTTATTGCAAATAGTATGAATGACCCCCTGTAATCTTCTCTTTAACAACAAATCTGAATGAGTCTTTTGGAAAATGAGCTCCACTTACTCTGTAGTGTGTTGTAGAGTGGGAGAGATGGATTGTCCATGACGAAGAGCAGTTTGTTCAGTGATCTTCTGTTCCTCACTGACTGAAAAGTCTCCAGGTTGTGTCAAACAATAAATCCAGCCTTGTGAAATAGCTTGCTAACCCTGCTGGCATCCCTGGCACTGATGCTGCACCCCCACCAGACCACAACACAGAAAATGGCATCTCCAGCATCTTGTTGGAAACATTGACAGATCTTAGCTTCCTCTGAAAGTAGAGTCTGCTCATTCCCTTCTTGTATAAAGCATTAGTGTTGGTTCTCTAGTCCAGTCTGTCGTTTAAGTGTACACCCAAATACTTGTGTAGGGATAGTGTAATGTGCTGTGAGAGTGGCTGAGGGAAGCAAGAGAAAGAGCCTAATAAAGGAAAGCTACTCTGTTTGACTACAACAATCTTGGTGTCCTCCTCATTCACCTTTCACTAAAAAAAGAAAACACAACACATTTTGGGGGAGCACACCGACGAAGAGGGTTACACTTGTAATTGTCAGCAATTCCAAACTCCTTGCCCTTGATGGCTATGAGTTTAATCGAAATTTTAGTCCTCCTAAAGTCCACCACCATCTCCTTGGTCTTCATCACATTTAGGAGCAGGTAATTCTTAGTGCACCAGTCCACAAAGTTATCCAGTAGTCCCCTGTACTCAGACTCCTGTGCATCCCTAATACACTCCACCACTGCAATGTCGTCAGAAAACTTCTGCAGGTGGCATGATTCAGAGTTGTACTGAAAGTTTGATGTGTATAGAGAACAAAAAATGGAGACAGGACAGTCCCCTGAGGTGCTTCTCTGTTACTGACCACTGTGTCAGGCAATTCCACCACTGCCATCCAGGTAGGAGTGAGCACACATGAGACTGGTAAGCAAACTGGAGTGGGTCCAATGCATTGTTCAATTGTGGGACCAGGTGGGCTAAAACTACTCTCTCAAACACCTTCATGACATGTGATGTCAAAGCAACCAGTCTGTAGTCTCTGAGGCCAGATGGGGTGCTTTCTTAGGTATCTGTACTAGACAAGATGTTTTCCATAGCACATGTACCCTTTTCTGCATCTGACTCTGGGTGTAGATGTACTTCAGCATACCAGACAGCTGAGTACAGCAGGATTTAAGACCTTTGGGACTAATACCATCAGGGTCTGCAGCCTTGCCATGATCTCTTCAAGTCTTCTCACCTGGTTGGCCATCACAGTCAAGTAAGAGGATGTGGTTGGTCCAGTGGAGGTAGGCATTTGGGGGGTTGTGGTCAGGGATACTCAGCAAGCTTGTGTCATGTTGCTGCAGATGTGTGTTTGGTGTCTGCAAGGGTGTAAAGACTGTTCCTGTGTGGGATGGCCCAGGATCCTGTGCTGACCCTTTTGAAAAAATCATTCAGTTCATTAGCTCTGTCTATCATGTCCCCCTGTTGACGATCCTTTATGTTGTAGCCTGTGATCTGCTTTATGCCCATCCACACACGTCCTTGATGTAGGCATAATAGCTATGCATACCACATTTACACATTGAAAGATGGCTGTTACTAGCCCCATTAAAGTTTCCCCCATTGCTCCCCCATAGTTTCCCCCATTGCTCTGTGCTCTTGGTGTACTGTAGGTGGCCAGCTTACAAGCAATGGCAATCAATATTAATGTTGGAACTGAGAGTTGGTGGTAACCATGGGCTTTGTTGCATAAGGGCAGTAACTCTGAGCCATATCAGATGAACAACTGCTCCATTCTGACATCCTCATCTGATATTTCATACAATAGCAATTATTTGTGAAAATGAAATGATGTTAGATGGCTAATTTTAATTAATTGTCTAAATATTCTCTCCATTTACAAAGACTTGAGGACATGTGGCATGGAAAAGTTTGCAATATACACAAAATTATGTAAAGAATGGCTCAAGTGCAGATTCTTGTGTGATACACCAAAACATATGCAACAGCTGTTTTTTGCTGTAAGTATGACTTCATCATGCAAAAGGCCAATTGCATGGAAACTGACAGGAGACGGCAAACTTTGTTTCAGTAAACAAAGGAAGGAAAAATCCTTTACTTTCTTTGGTTTGACTTTGTGATTCCAGTTTGTGAAACCTAGAATTCTTCACTGACAGTGATACTCCCCTCTTTGCCCTTTCCTACAGACACACCCATGAAGCTACTAGGCATATTATTTACATTACATTTACATTATTGGCATTTGGCAGACGCCCTTATCCAGAGCAACTTGCGGAAGTGCTTTCAGAGAAAACAAAAGTGCAGTGCAGTGATCTCTTGTTACGTGTGCAACTCTGTTATTGTGTGAGTTCAAGAAAATGGCTGAGGCCAGTATTTCAGTAGATCAAGATCAGTTCATCTGTCCAGTGTGTCTGGATCTCCTGAAGGATCCGGTGACTACCCCCTGTGGTCACAGTTTCTGTAAGGTGTGTATTAATGGCTGCTGGGATCAGGAAGATCAGAAGGGTGTCTACAGCTGTCCTCAGTGCAGAGACACTTTCACTCCAAGGCCTGTTCTACGCAGAAACAACATGCTGGCTGAAGTGGTGGAGAAACTGAAGAAGAAGACTGAAGTCCAAGCTGCTTCTCCTGCTCACTGTTACACTGGACCTGGAGATGTGGAGTGTGATTTCTGCACCGGGAGAAAACACAAAGCCATCAAGTCCTGTCTGATGTGTCTGGCCTCCTTTTGTGAAACTCATCTGAAACCTCACTATGAAGTTCCTGGATTGAAAAAACACACATTAGTTGCAGCTTTTGGAAATCTTCAAGAGAAGATCTGCCGTAGGCATGATGAAGTGTTGAAGGTCTACTGTCGTACTGACCAAAGCTTCATCTGTTATCTGTGCATGACGGATGAACACAAAAGCCACGACACCGTCTCAGTTAAAGCTTACAGAACTGAAAAAGAGGTGAGAAATGCCAGTCAAATCTAATTTCAGGTAGTTATATTTCTAATCTAAAGTGGGTGAAGGTTTACAATCCATGCAGGAGCCACACCTTTTTCCATTTCTTTAATCATTCGGTCTCTGTCTTTAAGCAATTTTAATCAGTTTTAACTCCTGATTGGTTGAAATCAGATTAGCACAGTCAGTGAACATTTCTTTTCATTAATTTATCATAAATTTACAAACTTAGTTCACAGTGTGAATGAACAGGAATCTATATAGACAGGCAAATATGGGTAGTTATGTTTTAAAATGACAAAGTATCATTAAGGTATTGGGGTTTGGATTAAACCTAAGATTTCACTTTATTACTAATAAAAAAGTATAAAGGAATAAGGTATTGTTGCGCTTATGATGTAACCCAGTGGTTCCCAATCCTAGTCCGGGAATACTAAAATATATTTCAGTGTTTAATCGATCTTTAAAACAACCAACATCCAGTCTTTTACACCTTAATAAGCTGCTCTGTAGAACCCAAGTGAACTGTAACCCTTTATCTGCTGTTAACGTTCACCCACTGAACACAATGAAATGTTTTTTATGTGATCTCAGAGTGAGTTAATGGAGGAGCAGATGAAATCCCAGCAGAGAATCCAGGCGAAGCAGAAGAAGGTGCAGGAGCTGAAACAGGCTGTGAACACTATAAAGGTGAGCAGTGAGCAGAGACAGAGCTTGGGGTGTTTACTAGACACTCCTTTTCATTCGTACTGTACTTGGTCTCTTGCAACAAGAGTCTATTGCAACACAGGACAAATTTGTTTCTGGATTCCAACTAGAAAGATTACACTGAGATATCAGATTGCACAGAAGAATGGCTTCTGGGTATCATGTTGCATAGTCCACCAAAATAAATACAAAGCAATGCCCTTGTGCAGTCTGTTCTAATAGCATGATGAGGTCCATGCCAATTCTTTGAAAGGCAACCTTGCTTAGTGGTAATGGGTGCAATGGAACTTTTAGGATGGCTGCCACCACCTGTGACCATCACCTCAAATGCTCAGCACCATGGAAGCAGGCCATTGAACAGTTAAGTGTTTTGTCTTGCCCTAAGTGCCCAGTCATTGGATTATGATGAGCCTGGAATAACAATTCTGGGCAGCTTTTTTGATTCTCTTTGCCTGAGTGTCCTGCATCACTCAGTGTCTTTATTAATTGAAAAGTATGGTTTGGAGAGCAAAACATCTGGCTGTAATCACTGACAATAAATTACATTTCACTTGGTCAAAGGCATACAGGAGAGTTTTGTCAAGTGACTAGTCCAAAGGGAAATCCCTTGAGATCCCGGAGAGACAGGTGGACAGAGCCCTCTCTACTTTCCATGTCTGTCTGGTGCAGCACTGACATTGATGGCCCCGGCAACATCTCCCCAGCCAACACTGCACACATCCCACACTGAGCAGCTTTTTTCTTGCAGGACCCATCCACATACATTCCCTTTAATAATTATGAAAATGCGAGCCAATTTGTTCTCAAAATTAGTGGATGGGTGAGGTAACCGTTGCCTTGATACTATGCTTGTGACTTCTGAGTTGAATAGTGTTGGCTACTAGTCAAGTCGAGCCAAAAAGCTTTTATTATCATTTTAACCATATCTAGCTGACGCAGTACACAGTGAAATGAAAGAGCGTTTCTCCAGGATCATGGTGCTACATTAAACAACACAGAGCTAAGGACTATGCTAAGGAAGTTGACCTAGCCACATGCTAAGGAAGTTGACCTAGCCAAAAACTTGATCTGAGCGAGCCGCCGATATCTGGACCTGACGGCGACTCAAAGTCGTGCAGTGTGAAAGGAGTTCTGACTAAAAAAATACATCAGCGATTACCTACAGCCAATGAGAGAGCCAGATACAGGGCAGTGGGCAGTTCGGGAAGGAGTTATAGCCTACAGTCAGCAAGTATGGCTTTGGTTGGAGCACAATATAATAGTTTAATAGAGTTTATAGGTTTTTATCAGGAAAAATGTCTTAAATATAGTTATACAGTATCTAAAGTATATAAATATAGTTATATCAGAATAAATAAGCTTTACAATTACATTAAACAGAAAGAAAGCAGAAATATTTGCTTGAACAGCCGCATCAGCAGCAGCGCATTGCAAAATTATTCATTTGTTTAATTCTGCAGAACGCACCATCCTTGTTCCTCGCACTGACCATTTGGATGGCGAACTTTTTGCAGGGTAACATTCCCTGTCTTGTGCAAGAACTCTGATCTCATGTGTGATCTTGCGTTATTTCCTTATTATTTATCACGTACGTTCGGTTGTGAAAGACAGTTTGTGGATCAGACAGAGTTGTCGGCGATTCTTCCTATTGTGAAGTCATGCAGTGTGAAAACTCCTGTCGCCAATCCATTGAGCAATGTGAACACAGCAGAGACTGAATGCTACCCCAGATAGTCGTGCAGTGTGAAAGCAACAGTGATCTGATGACTTTGAAAATCATGCAGTGTGAACTCGGCATAAGGGGTATTTGTGAATATCCTTGAGCACAAACCTCACTGTTCCCCTATGTACTGTTCCCAAAGTCTCACACTGAACCAAGTATTAGTGAATTGAGGTCTGATTACATACTGGTATGTACCACCTTGGACACTCAGTGCTCTATCAGGTGCTGTCTGTGGAGCCTCAAAGATCCAAATCTGTGCCAGCATCTCCATCATGTGGCACTGATCCTCGGCACAGACCTCTTTTCTACCTTTGTGATGCCAGAATCATACGCATGTCAGGGCATTAGTCTCTGAGAAGTTGGTCATCATTTCCTGGGAACAGGGCCTTGGGAAGTTAAAATGGGGAGGGAGAAGAGGGAAAAAGAGAGCAAGAGAGAGAGGAGGACTCATCTGCCCCCAGATACTTTGACAAGTGGTCCTCCTCCAGCTGTATTTGGTTGCAGCTCAATAGACCAGGTGTGTGGACTCCTTGTCATTGTTCTAGGTTTTTAGCAACAGTGGGAACAACTGAGAAGGGTGGTGAAAGAGAAAATGGAAGGCAGACTTAGAAACTCTAAACGCACTATATTAATGGTTTTGCTTTTCAGCAGTTTATTTAATTGCCCAATATCAGTACAACAGCGGAAAAGTCATTATTAGAATTAGTTTTAACCAATTCGTGTTCTATTCACAAAATGATGCCCAACCATGCCACCACTTCCACAGAACTCTTCTAACAATGTGAACAATGATTCATTTAAAGACCCAGTAACAGAGGGAATGATAGATGAGGTTTAAATCTTGTGTGTGTGTGTGTGTGTCCTAACAGATTAGTTCACAGATAGCAGTTGAGGAAAATGAGATAATCTTTACTGAGATGATCAGCTCCATGGAGAAAAAGCGCTCGGAGGTGACGGAGCTGATCAGAGCTCAGGAGAAGGCTGAACTGAGTCGAGCTGAACGACTCCTGGAGCAACTGGAGCAGGAGATTGCTGATCTTCAGAGGAGAGTCACTGAGCTGGAGCAGCTTTCACACATACATGATCACATCCAGTTTCTCCAGGAAATGAAGGTACACTACATCTACTTTTGCAGGCAAAAGATACAGGTTATGGGTTTTATAGGAAGCTTAATGGAATTCTCAAATGTTTCCACTTTAAATGTAATCTAATAGGAAGCAACCGTCAAAGCAGTTGTAACTTTTATTTGTGCTCCTTATCTTATGTCTAACTGCTCTTTGCAGAATTTAGTCTCTGGTCATCGCTGTCCCACAATTATTCGACCAGATTTTCAATATTTGACTGATCTCTGTGAGGACTCATCCAGCATCACTGTCAATCAACATCTCTTCTTTGACAGAGTGAGGAAATCTCTCTCTGATCTGAAAAAGAGACTTGAGGAGGAATTCATCAAAATCCCTGAACATGGTAAGAGGAGCTGTTCCTGCTGATCTCTCTGATCTACACCCATTTCTAATCCACACATATGTGATTTGTTTAATTTTTTGGGTTTTAACATCAGAACATTTTGTTTCTGTCTCCACAGCTGAAGAAGTTCAGATTTTACTCTCAGAGCCAAAGAGCAGAGAAGAGTTTCTGAAATGTACGTCTACAACACACACACACACACTGTACATCAATATGTCCAGTGATTTCTAACATGTTCACATTTTTCATGTGTTTAGATTTCTGTGATCTGACTCTGGATCCCAACACAGTAAATTATAACCTCATTCTGTCTGAGAAGAACAGAGCGGTGAAGAGCAGTAAGAGAAAGCAGCGATACTCTGATCATCCAGAGAGATTTGACTCCTGGTGGCAGGTGTTGAGTAAGGAGAGTGTGTGTGGACGCTGTTACTGGGAGGTGGAGTGGAGCAGTGAGGGATTTGTGTACATATCAGTCTCATATAAAGACATCAGCAGGAAAGGACGGGGGAATGAGTGTTGGTTTGGAGGCAACAATCAGTCCTGGAGTCTGCGATGTTCTTCTTCTTCTCTCATTTTCTGGCACAACAACATTCAGACTGATCTCAGAGTTCCATCATCCTCCAGAATAGGAGTGTATGTGGATCACAGTGCAGGAACTCTGTCCTTCTACAGCGTCTCTGACACCATGAAGCTCCTCCACAGAGTCCACACCACATTCACTCGGCCTCTATATGCAGGGTTTTGGCTCTCATGGGATATTTGTTCGAAATCAGGATCATCTGTGAGGTTGTGCACTCCAAAAAAGTAATGGGTTTGTGGTGTTTCATTAATCTGTCGATAAATAAACTCCATGTATTTTTCCTCACTGATTCTCAATTGTGGAAAAAATATTAACATTAAATGATTAAAAACAATGAAGATTAAAACACTGAATTTAGTCTCATTATATATCATCAGTTAGGCATATGAAGGAAATTATATTGGAAGATCTGAATGTATAGCCAGTAATATATATATATATATTATATATATATAATTTTTTACAGATTTCTAACATCGGTGTAGCAGAATGTCTAAACTTTGCATTAGACATTTTTTTTATTTAATCTTTTATTTCATTTTTCATTCTTTCATTGGGGTTCTTAAAATATAATAGTTTGTGATATGGTAATAATACTTTAGCTAGAAATTTACAGATTTTATTCAACTTTTAAAATGTGTATATATAGCTCAGAAATATTAAATTATTAATAATCTCTTTCGGTGTTAAGAGATATATAGGTTGTTTTCAAGGAAAGATCTTATGGTGGCAGTTAGCTTTTTCCCCCAACATATAATAAGTACATTTGTACACAGTACACATTCTGAGAACTTGGTTACCTGCTGTAATTAATGAACACGGAACCCAGAATAAAACTTTCCAGGATCCTTCAGGCTCATTCCTGTGTTTTCATGTCTGTTCTTTTTTTAATTCTTCAGGGCATTGCCTCTCCATGAATACACTCGCAAGAGCAAACTTTACACAAACCTAAAGATATTTATGAATATGAAGATGATGTCTGTCTTTTATAATAATTTGATGAAGGAACCATAGTGTCCTGCTATGGCCACCATGGGGCACTGAAACAGTGTCATATTTTGAAATGGTCACTGTGCCAAATATGGGTTTGTCTAGCATGGACAACCGGTGTAAATTGAGAACTTGGGAAAACACACACAAACTGGGGACCACAATCGCTAGCTATGTCCTCGGGAGCCCAAAGTAACAAACACGTGGTTAAACAATAGCTCAACTGTTGCAAACACTGACAGAAGGCTAGGGAGATGGATGAAGTTTATGGACTTAGGGAAATCTATAACATTAAACATAGTGTTGCTACCTTAGGAGTGGATCAGTAAGGAACTGAATAGCAAAGTGGGACCAAGGATTTTGGGGTGTGGGCAGGGGGAGTAGCTTCCCAGCTCTTTAGGGACCATGGCTTTGGCACAGGCTGTGCTGAAGATTACCACACAGTGAAAGTAATTGAACATGCAAGGCCACCAGTATTAAGCCTGTAGAACGTGGTGGGTTCTCCACAGGGCTGGGTGGCCAGTGATGACTGAGGTGCGGATCCAGAAGATGAGAATGGTCCACAACTGGCTGTGAACAAAATGCTTGTGGGGAGGACAGGAGGAAGGCACTAAGTGTCTGGGGTGTGTGCTATGTCGTGGTCAAGATGCCACTGGATGGCCCCTACAAGACTAGCATTTCACTGAATGGATACAAAAGAAAATGGATCAACAAGCCTGTCTCAGGTTCAGGCATTTGGCAACTCTCAGGTACTCAAGGTTTTTGTTGTCAGGAATGTTGTCATTCCTCCCACAACATTTTGACCACCAGTAGCTCTCAGGTTGCTGACATCGTAGTTGTGCTCAGCCTGAGACAGTTCCTTAAAAAGAAGGCAACTGAATGCAGACTGGGCTGTTCTCCAAAATGCTGGGAGAGGACGGCCCCCTACACATCCACCTTCATGATGAAGGGCTTGGATCTGCCTGGGTTCTTAAGTATGGGAGCTAAGCCTTCTAAAGCTGGGCAGTGGCTTAGTCAGCTGCTTGCTCCAGGTGAGAAGTTTTGGGCAGTTGTGCACAAAAATGTGATGGAAAGTGCAGTGATCATGAGGGCCCGGATGAAGCTCAGTGTGATCATGTTGGAGTCTTCCAACCAGTAAGAGGAGGGGTTGAGTGCACCTGGTGATGATGGCACCACTACTGGAAACCCTGTCAATTGCCTGGATACAAAGCAACTGAAGTGATGTGGGTGTTTAAGGATGCTTCGCAACCTATTCATTGATAAAGCTGCCCACTCCCCCAGGATGATTGGTGCTGTGAATGCAATGATGGTGCCTGAGTGTCATATTACCAACAGTAAGTTAAATGCTGTGACAATGACTGAGATGGACTCAACATTTCAGAGCCATTTTCCTCTCAGTCTGTGGAAGCAGTCATTTGCAAAGGATGTAATCAGGGAGGATGACTAAGTTGATCAGAGAGTCCAGTGTGGTATTATGGTATTCTATGGTATTAAAGGTATACAAAGTAAAAAAGGGTAATTGTGCACAATACAAAGTCTTGGTAATGTCGGGAACAAAACAGTGAGTGGAAACAGGTGTGTGTGATCCGAATGAAGGTGATTGCGTGGCCATGTTTGCAGGCCACAGTACATGTTGAAGGATGGACTGAATGACCTAACAATAACAAAACTGTGCAAAAAACAAGGCTGTCAGTTCACCTGATCCTGGTGTTGTAAGGAAAGTAACATCACAGAAACAGCATTTGATTAATGTAAACTTTTACTTTACAACATGTTGTTCTTTGAAATCTCTATAAATACTGCGCTAGTCAAAACGCAATAGTTTTTTATCATCATTACTTCTATTACAGTCATGTGTACTGCATGCTCCTCCTCCTTCTCTCTCTCTAGTTCTTACCTCTCACTCATTCACTCAAACACACACACACACACACACAGAAGCAGGAAACCACTTCTCATTTCAAAGAAAACAAAACACAGAGTTTCTCTCTCTAGCACTCTGTTACTGTGTAAGTTAAGGAAAATGGCAGAAGCCAGTATTTCAGTAGATCAGGATCAGTTCAGCTGTCCAGTGTGTCTGGATCTCCTGAAGGATCCAGCGACTATCCCCTGTGGTCACAGTTTCTGTACGGATTGTATTAATGGCTGCTGGGATCAGGAGGATCAGAAGGGCGTCTACAGCTGTCCTCAGTGCAGAGACACTTTCACTCCAAGGCCTGTTCTACGCAGAAACAACATGCTGGCTGAAGTGGTGGAGAAACTGAAGAAGAAGACTGAAGTCCAAGCTGCTTCTCCTGCTCACTGTTACTCTGGACCTGGAGATGTGGAGTGTGATTTCTGCCCCGGGAGAAAACACAAAGCCGTCAAGTCCTGTCTGGTGTGTGTGGCTTCTCTTTGTGAAACTCATCTGAAACCTCATCTTGAAATTCCTGCTTTGAAAAAACACAAGTTAGTCGAAGCTTCTGGAAATCTACAAGAGAAGATCTGCTCTGAACATGATGAAGTGCTGGAGATGATGGATGAACACAAAAGCCATGACACCAGCTCAGTTAACGTTTACAGAACTGAGAAAGAGGTGAGACATACATGTCTAATTTATTTGAAGTGATTTGATACAATTTACATTTTTATTCTAAAGTGACTGAAGGTTTTCACTCTAAGCGGGAGCCACACCTTAGCTGACTCTTTTAATGGTGTGGCCACTTCCTGATTTGTTGAAACCAGGTCAGAGCAGTGAACATTTCATCTGAACATCATTTTACAGCTTAACAATGTGGAATCATTAACACACTTAGCTAACGCACCTAACGTCTGATCTCTGACAGGAACCACTGGTCCATGAAAACAGGCCATATGTGTAGCAATGTAATAAATTTCAAAATGATCTGTTTGCTTTAGAATGAAATAGTAAGCTTTAAGTGTAAAACAAATGACACACTTCAGAATTATTTTGTAGACAACGTGTTCAGTTTCCAGTGACCATCATCAAGATTAAAGCATTATTATAATCTGACAACAGAGCCAGACAAATGATAATATGTATAAAAAATAAATTGTTACTGTTGTATGGGATGGAACCCAGTGGTTCCCAAACCTACTCCTGGAATAATAAAATAATAAATAAAATAAAAATATGAAATTTAAAACACCTTTAATGTGATGTAACTCAGTGGTTCCCGATGAACTTTGGAATACCCAACATCCAGTTTTATACACTTTAATAAAGTGATGTTACTGTTCACCCACTGAGATCATAAACTCATAATGGATAAACAGTGAGATGTATTTTATTTGTCCTCAGAGTGAGTTAAAGGAGGAGCAGATGAAATTCCAGCAGAGAATCCAGGAGAAGCAGAAGAAGGTGCAGGAGCTGAAACAGGCTGTGAACACTATAAAGGTGAGCAGTGAGCAGAGACAGAGCTGCTCCTAGAAACACACACAACATGGACAACCAGTCATTTAGAGTCCCAGTAAGAGAGGGAATGATAGATGAGATTTAAATCTTCTGTGTGTGTGTGTGTGTCCTAACAGTTTGGTGCACAGAAAGCAGTTGAGGAAAATGAGATAATCTTTACTGAGATGATCAGCTCCATGGAGAAAAAGCGCTCGGAGGTGACGGAGCTGATCAGAGCTCAGGAGAAGGCTGAACTGAGTCGAGCTGAACGACTCCTGGAGCAACTGGAGCAGGAGATTGCTGATCTTCAGAGGAGAGTCACTGAGATGGAGCAGCTTTCACACACACATGATCACATCCACTTCCTCCAGGAAATAAAGGTACACTACATTTACATTTCCAGGTGAAATGCACAGGTTATGGGTTACCTACTAGATGAATATTGGCCCTTTGATTTCTAAAATGTTTCCACTTTTCTGATATGGAAATAATCTGTTGTAAGATTCTACCTAAAAATGTTAGTCATTTTAACTTTAATTTGTTCTTAAGTTTATGTCTAATTGCTGTATGCAGGCTTTAGTCTCTGGTCATCGCTCTCTGCAAAACGAGACATCAAATTTTCAGTCTGATCTCTCTGAGGACGTTTTCAGCATCACTGTCAATCAGTATCTAGTATTTGATGGCGTGAGGAAATCTCTCTCTGATCTGAAAAAGTTACTCGAGGACATCTTCCAGGAGGAATTGATCAAAATCCCTGAACATGGTAAGAGGAGCTGTTCCTGCTGGAGTGAGTAAGTCTTTACTCTTTCAGTGATAGAGCTGAGACACTCTGCACTCAGGAGCTCACACACTGCTGATTCACTTGATTTTAAGGGTTTTAACATCAAACACTTTTATTTCTGTCTTTATAGTTAAAGAAGATCAGATTTTACTCTCAGAGCCAAAGAGCAGAGAAGAGTTTCTGAAATGTACGTCTACAACACACACACACACACACACACACACACTACATATAACTATATCCTGTGATTAATATCTAACATGTTCACATTTTTCATGTGTTTAGATTTCTGTGATCTGACTCTGGATCCCAACACAGTAAATTATAACCTCATTCTGTCTGAGAAGAACAGAGTGGTGACGTGCAGTGAAAGAAAGCAGCGATACTCTGATCATCCAGAGAGATTTGACTCCTGGGAACAGGTCTTGAGTAAGGAGAGTGTGTGTGGACGCTGTTACTGGGAGGTGGAGTGGAGCAGTGAGAGATGTGTGTACATATCAGTCTCATATAAAGACATCAGAAGGAAAGGATGGGGGATCAAGTGTGGGTTTGGACGCAACAATAAGTCCTGGAGTCTGGACTGTTCATCTTATTCTCCCACATTCCATCACAACAACATTAAGACTAACCTCAGAGTTCCATCACCCTCCAGAATAGGAGTTTATGTGGATCACAGTGCAGGACTTCTGTCCTTCTACAGCGTCTCTGACACCATGAAGCTCCTCCACAGAGTCCACACCACATTCACTCGGCCTCTATACGCTGGGTTTAGGCCATACTGGGATTTTCGGTGGAAATCAGCACCAACTGTGAGGTTGTGTGATCCAGAAAAGTAATGGGTTTGTGGCGTTTTCTGGTCAGTAATTTGTTGCTAACTAATCCCATTGATCCTGAAGTGAAAAAAATGTTAACCTTAAATCAACAAAACACTGAACTTTACAGTGCTAAATAATTTTTGTAGGGGGCTCAAATAAACTTAAAATCAAACTGTTAGTAATGCAGGACTGTAAATAGCCATTTATCAGGTGATTATTAATCATTACTGCTAAGATATAATGTGAGTTTATTATCAGTAATGAAGTAATGAAGTTAATCATTAAAAAAATACACTGGAAAGTTGCCTAATCACAGGCCGGTGGCACTATTTGACTTTTTGGCTTGCAATTTTCTCAGTGAGCTTCTGGTTAAAGTCAGTCATCTCAGTCACCAGTCTCTTTTCCATTGACAGCATGGCCAATGCATTCAGCCTCTCCGGGGTCGTGCTTCAAGTAACATGCCTTTCAAAACTTTACGGAGCTTCATACACACACACACACACACACACACACAAATGAGCGAAATATGGTTTTGATTTTTTTTATTTGAAATAAATGATAATATTACTAACAGTGAAACAATATGACTAAATGATATTATTGTGTTTTTAAAATATTTAATTATTGTTAATGTGTTAAAGTAGCATTCTTCTCCTGCTAACTTTAAGGGGGCGGCACCCCAGCGCCCCCTATTGACCGTCATCACTGTCAGGAGTCTACAGAAATATTCTGTGTGACAAATTAAAGAAATACTTCCAGCTTAATCAGGAGGAACTTCATCATGCAGCAAGACAGATGATATGTAAATATCAGGAAATAAAAGCTGAAGTTCTGAAGCTCTTTTGATCCTAAATGCCGTCAGTGTAGAGCAGAAATAAAACATTCTGCCTTGCTGTTTCAGGACTTTGATGCATGCAATTTTACATCAATAAAAGTTTTTTATGGTTGTGTTATGCCCTACTTAAAAAAAAAAATATGTACCATTCTATGAAAACTGTGAGTGTGTGAAAATGTTCAGTATTTCAGTAGATCATTCACACCACAAGGGCCATACCACAAGATGCACAACTCTCATCAGCAGTAAGAATCAAGAGACCATGATCCACAAAAGCTGATGAACCTCAGATGGAAAGGGGGAAAAAAAGAGAAAGAAAGGATCTGCCCATCATCCAAAACAAACAAGCTCTTTTGTGAAACATGGTGATGGTAGTTTTGTGGTTGAGCTTGCATGGCTGCTTCCAGAACATTCTCACCAATGACGGCGCTCATAATGGTAGCAGCAGAGTGAATTCAGGAGTCTACAGAAATATCCTGTGTGACAATTTAGAGAAATACATCCAGATTAATTGGGAGGAATGTCATCATGCAGCAATGACAATGATCCAAAAACTGGTCACTGGTTTTATCCTGGCCAAGTCATTCAGTAGACTTTAACCAACACCAGAAACAGACCAATCTGCCTTACTTGGGCTTCAAGATCACCAGGTTGCTCCAATCACTCTGGGGCACCAAGATTACCCCATGAGCCCTTAGTTCCTACCAAAACACCTATTTTTTGTGTTCAGAAATCTGGTACGGGCCGTTACACACAACCGCACCTGGCAGAGTCTCAATGTGAAGTCCCTGAGACAAGGTAGAGGCAAAAACACGTCGTAAATTCTGAGCTCACAGTCGACTTCTCTGACTCCCTGTGTACCCCATCAGGTCAAAAACATAATAAATTTGATTTTTGTTGGTAGGTGATCCCTGCTCCCAGTTTTTTCTTAATGACATCAAATATGGCATGGGGCTTGATAACTTACAAAAAATCGAGTGGGGGAAAAAACCCTGTGGAGGATTGCGAATTGATTAAATCTGCAATATTGAATATTGCTGAAAATGCCCAGATGACATATAAAATTATAAAATTATAACCCGAAATGAGCAGGGGATTATGATAAGCTGCAATGAACAAGAGTTCCTTGTGTTATCCTGTCCTTATAACTGCACCATCTCTTTGTGAGTTAAGTGCTTATCCTTAAAAATTGAAAAGTAAACTGGTGGTTTAGTGTAAAATTAGACTGAATTTGCTGACCATCAGTTACTCCAACTTGGCTGAAAGTTTGCATCAGGGTCTCTCTTAAGAGGATGGATGGGGAACACATGGTGTTGGGATTGGTGGAAGGTGTCAAGGGACCTTATTATCATGACCAGTTATGACTAGTTATAAGGTTTCCATGGTGGCATCTAAGTCTTCCTCAATCCAGAGTACCTCTACCTTTACCTTTACTGTAAAAAAACAGTGTAAAGGTATGGAGACTCAGGAGACAGGCAGAATTATTACTTGAGCCACGGGCTCTCTTTTAACAAGGCCAGGCTGAAACGCTCCAATTTCATAGGTTTCACTCTGTCAGATGCCCATGCCATCCAGGGCATCACAAAACTGTTTTTCTTCAAGTATGACTTCATCATGCAAAATGCCAACTGGATGGAAACTGACAGGAGACAGCAAAGTTTGTTTCAATAACATGAGGCAGGAAAAAAAGCTTTTATTTACCGTGGATTCAACTTTGTGATTCCAGTCTGTGAAACCTAGCATTCTTCACTGCCAGTGAAACTCACCTTTTTTCACTTTCATATATACAGTTGTGCTCATAAGTTTACATACCCTGGCAGAATTTATGATTTCTTGGGTATTTTTCAGAGAATATAAATGATAACACAAAAACCTTTCTTTCACTCATGGTTAGTGTTTGGCTGAAGCCATTTATTGTCAAACAACTGTGTTTACTCTTTTTAAATCATAATGACAACAGAACCTACCCAAATGACCCTGATCAAAAGTTTACATACCCTGGTGATTTTGGCCTGCATGCCCACAAGTTGACACAAACGGGTTTGAATGGCTATTAAAGATAACCATCCTCACCTGTGATCTGTTTGCTTGTAATTAGTGTGTGTGTATTAAAGGTCAGTGACTTTCTGGACTCCTGACAGACCCTTGCATCTTTCATCCAGTGCTGCACTGACGTTTCTGGATTCTGAGTCATGGGGAAAGCAAAAGAATTGTCAAAGGATCTGCGGGAAATGGTAGTTGAACTGTATAAAACAGGAAAGGGATATAAAAAGATATCCAAGGAATTGAGAATGCCAATCAGCAGTGTTCAAACTCTAATAAAGAAGTGGAAAATGAGGGGTTTTGTTGAAACCAAACCACGGTCAGGTAGACCAACTAAAATTCCAGCCACAACTGCCAGGAAAATTGTTCGGGATGCAAAGAAAAACCCACAAATAACTTCAGGTGAAATCCAGGACTCTCTGAAAACATGTGGTGTGGCTGTTTCAAGATGCACAATAAGGAGGCACTTGAAGAAAGATGGGCTGCATGGTCGAGTTGCCAGAAGAAAGCCATTACTACGCAAATGCCACAAAGTATCCCGCTTAGAATACACCAAACAGCACAGAGACAAGCCTCACACCTCAAAACGAAACTCTCTTAGTAAATGCGATGCTGTAAGTTTAAGAAAATGGCTGAGGCCAGTATTTTAGTAGATCTGAATCAGTTCATCTGTCCAATGTCTCTGAGTCTCCTAAAGGATCCAGTGACTGATTGGTTGGAATCAGATCACTGCACTCACTGGACATTTCTTTTTATTAATTTGTCATAAATTTACAAATTTATTCCACAGTGTTTAACAGGAACCACTGGTCCATGAAGACAGGCCTGTACACACTGTTATGATATGAATTCCAAAATAAGCTGATAGCTTTATATTTAAAAGATTAGCATGTAGGTGTAAAATAAATTCCTCAGTGCAGAATTAATCTGTAAACAATATTTAAAATGTCTGTAAAAGTGTCACTGAGTGAGGTTTGGATTAAACCTAAGGTTTTGCTGTATTAATGATGAAAACATAAAGGAATAAATAATTTTTGCTGTTATGATGTAACCCAATGGTCCCTAATCCTTATCTTGGAATATTAAAATATATTTCAGTGTTTAATTGATCTTTCACACCCAAATTCACTAAGCTGAACCTAAGTGAACTTTAACCCTTTATCTGCAGTTAATGTTCACCCACTGAGCTCGGAAATTCAAAAGGCATAAACAGTGAGATGTATTTTATTTGTCCTCAGAGTGAGTTACAGGAGGATCAGATGAAATTCCAGCAGAGAATCCAGGAGAAGCAGAAGAAGGTGCAGGAGCTGAAACAGGCTGTGAACACTATAAAGGTGAGCAGTGAGCAGAGACAGAGAAAGAGCTTGTGGTGATTGCTCCTTATTCTGAGCCACGTATCTCAATGAAATGTGTCATCATGATCTTGCAAATCCTGTTAAGTGCGCTATTAAACTTATAGGTAATAAAGGAAATAAAGGTACACATCTACTTTTCCAGGCAAATTATACAGCTTATGGGTTCTAATGGAAGAATAATGGTCCTTAGATAGGTCATTGCTGTCCCACAATTATTAGACCAGATTTTAAGTATTTGTCTGATTTCTGTGAAGACTCATCCAGCATCACTGTCAATCAACATCTCTCATTTGATAGAGGATTTCTCTCCTTCTTCTGTGAAAGTGAAGTCAGGAGGAATTCATCAAAATCCACGAACATGGTAAGAGGAGCTGTTCCTGCTGGAAAATCCCTTTTTCAGGTGTCAGTTCCTGATGATGTGAATGAGTTTGTGTTAAAGCTAGAGAGTGTGACACCTGATCTACACACATTTATAATCTAAACACATACTGATGTTCACAAATGTCTGAGATTATGGGTTTTAACATCTAGACTGCTGCTGGACCACTAGGCAGTGTATCCAGGGGCAGACAAACACCTTCATACTCTCTTCCTCTGTCCCTCTTCTGAGGTCAGGGCATTGGTCTCTCTCTCCCTCTGAGGCTTCCCCTCATCCACCCTGCCCTTCCCCTGTACCTGGATAATGGAAATGGGGGTCAATTCTCCCAAAACCAGTGCCTTAAACTTGTGCTTTCCAACTATATTCCCCATCCTCTGTGTCTCTCCCCCTCAGATAGCCTTTGTGATGGAGGTGGGGGCCTTGGTTCAAGTCTCACAAGTGGCACGCTACCCCAAACAAGCTGGGACATACTGTATACTGGGGAGTGTCCAATACAATTTTAGTATGCAACCTAACCTCAATTCACCAGCAATTGGTTCAAGGGGAGGCATTAAAAAATGCATGTTTGGTGTAGGTGAGATGTGTACATAAGAATGTCAGGGTGCCGTAAGAGAGGCGCGGTGGTGAAACTCTTCTTTAGCTGTGCGAAGGCCATCAGGCCTGCTCGGACCATTTTAAATGCTTCAGCTTTGACTATGACAACGTGGAGTGTGTGTCCCAAAGTGCCATCTCTGCCTGCAGGGCTAGGATGAGACCCTTTCAGAATGTGGCCAGAAGTGCTGTGTCATTCCAGCCACTCTGCACCGCCAGCGTGCGGAATTTTATGGCATAATCCGCCGCTGGCTCAGATCCTTGTTTTAGCTCTAACAACTGCACAGACACATCGCGCCCTCCCACAGGATACTTAAAAACCTTCCAAATCAACCCCTTGAAATATGTGAAGGAGGTTTTTACCTGCGGGTCATGGTCCCAAACAGCTGACGTCCAGTCAAGGGCCCTAACAGTAAGCAGTGAGAGAATTTAGTATCTTCTTTGCAATAGACCTCTGGCTGGTGCGCAAAGAAGTTGTTGCACTGCCATAAAAACCCACAGCAACAGTCCGCAGAGCCATCAAAATTTTCCGGAAGAGCCATGCACACCAACTTGCTGCACAAGGGGCTGCCTGGCCCACACGTATCTCCCTGGGCCATCTTGATGAAACCCCCACAGACACAGCTGATTGTATCTGAGAGGCAGTCACAATGTAAATGTATTTGATTAATGATAAACATAATCTTTCAATCCCCCCTTTGATCATTTTTGATCACAAATTAAACTTTTCATTAAAAACCAAACCAAACCACAACAATAACCCCAATAAAAGCACATGTTGTCACCGGCGTACTTTGGGGGATTTCTGAGCTCAAACATAGGTTAGAAACCAGAAAGTTCTGACCCGGTTTCAGGTCTGTTTGAGCAGATAAACCGAGCTGTACACCTTTATTTTATAAGCTTTTAAGATGGTCATATTCCAATAAAAATGCATTACCGCTGTGAAAGATCACAATGTTCATTAATCCACTTTTCCACTACAACACACTTGGCCAGTATGCACAGCTGCATATTACACCATTCTGATGGTTTCTGAAGTTCACATTTTGAAGTTGAATGGTTTTAAAACTTTATATTTAAAAACAAAATCTGCATAAAACACTGGTTTCTGAAACACGTGATGAGTCGTTCATGAACGATTCGTTCATTTGAAAATGAATCCTTAATATGACTCAGGAACAACGAGTCGACTCAGAGAGTGATTCGTTCATTTTAAACGAATCCTTAATATGACTGGGAACAACGAGTCGTCTCAGAGAGCGATTCGTTCACTTTAAACGAATCCTTAATATGACTGGGAACAACGAGCCGACTCGGAGTGATTCGTTCATTTTAAACAAATCCTTAATATGACTCGGAACAACGAGTCGTCTCAGAGAGTGATTCGTTCATTTTAAACGAATCCTTAATATGACTCGGAAACAACGAGTCGTCTCAGAGAGTGATTCGTTCATTTTAAACGAATCCTTAATATGACTCAGGAACAACGAGTCGTCTCAGAGAGTGATTCGTTAATTTTAAACGATTCCTTAATATGACTCAGGAACAACGAGTCGTCTCAGAGAGTGATTCGTTCACTTTAAACGAATCCTTAATATGACTGGGAACAACGAGTCGACTCAGAGAGTGATTCGTTCATTTTAAACGAATCCTTAATATGACTGGGAACAACGAGTCGACTCAGAGAGTGATTCGTTCATTTTAAACGAATCCTTAATATGACTCGGAAACAACGAGTCGTCTCAGAGAGTGATTGGTATTGACTGCGCATGCGCAACAATCTATGGGTTTAGTACGGGAAACATGATTAGTTCATCTCCGTTTTTTATAGATTATCATTTATTTCTTTATTATTATTTATTTTATTATTATTTATTGAATCAAGAACAAATACAAACACAGAACAGCAGGAGGCTTAACAACAATAACATATAAGGGTACAAACAGGCCACAACAGCAGTGGGGCACAAAACCTAAATAAATAAATAAATAAAAAAAAATAAAATTTAAAGACCTATGTCATAACACTCACGGAGCCGTAGTATTTTTTGAAAATTGTATGTCTCCACTCGGTTACAGGAGGTGAATTGGGTAACCCTCCCAGATTCAGCCTTAAGAGAACAAATTAAAGTGAACACAATTAGTCACTGCAATTAACAAGAGTTTTGTGATGCCACAGCAAATAATCCCTTACCTGTATGCCAGTGAAACAGTCCGCTATGGTGGTTTGATAAAGGAATCCCTGCAAAGGACAAAAAGCTGAAGCTCAGGATCTGTTTCACAAACGTGTGCATCTAATAATCATCATGGTCAATTCTCTTCCTCAGAGAAATTAAGCCTGTGATTACCATGTGATTCAAGCTGCATGTCTTGGTGGTTTTAAACCAACAAAGACGGCTCTGTGGGCCCCTTATCATTACCAGGAAGTATGTCTTGATGTCCACTGACTGGAAATAGAGAAACAAAACTAAACATTAGACCTTGTATAGAAGGATGTTTGTGTGTTTGTATCTCAGCTCCTGCACTGTAAACTACCCCAGACTGGGAGATGGAGCCGTCTGCAGACACTGGACATCACGGCAGGCACTGTCCGGCTCACCAGCATCAGGAGGCTGTGAAATGTAGAGCATGAAGATTATAAGTGCTTCTTAGCATAGCAGGATTTATACTAACATTCTTTATAGTAAAAACTAAACTTGTAAAATCCATTAATTGGCCTTAGTAAATAAATGAATGATTTGTCTACCAGAATGGCAGCTGAAGGTTCGTAGTGAGGTTTGGGGGACAGCACCTGCAGGATTGGCTCAACAACCATAACGTGCGTACACACACACACACACACACACACACACACACACAGACACACACACACAGACAGACACACACACACAGACACACACACACACACACACACACACACAGACACACACACACAGACAGTGGCCTACAGGTTTCAAATGAAGTTAAAATATTACTATTTAACTGACACATACCTGGAGGACATAGGGAGTATCTATTGATTGCCCCAGCACATACACAGGCTCTGCAATAAATTATTTTTATCTGACTCAGAATTATGACTCTTCTTCACTCTTCTTTGTGTGTATTTTGTGCCACGCCTTAACTATTATGTGTAGCCCTTTAAATAGATCCTTGTGTTAGTGTTATGTTAATCTACGTGATTAGGTTAGTCTTCCCCATGTCTGTCTGTCTATGTGAATAAAAGCTGTGCTTCTTGGAATCCTGCATATGGGTCTGTCTCCATGGCGTGCCAGTGCATGCACCACCACGGAGGTCCGGGTTCAAGCCCTGGACGGAGTGGGGGCGCCTGGACGTGACACCAGACCACCATCTTTCATTACACTGTGGTCCAGTACTGATGCTCACGTGTGCATTGTTGCCGCTTTCACAGTGCACAGGGGTCAGCATGGGTGCCCTGACTGGTCTGAGGCTATGCAGCCCTATACGCAACCAACTGTGATGCACTGTGTATTCTGACCCCTTTCTATCAGAACCAGCATTAACTTCTTCAGCAAATTTGAGCAACAGTAGCTCGTCTGTTGGATCGGATCACACGGGCCAGCCTTCGCTCCCCACGTGCATCAATGAGCCTTGACCACCCATGACCCTGTCTCCGGGTCACCACTGTTCCTTCCTTGGACCACTTTTGATAGATACTGACCACTGCAGACCGGGAACGCCCCACAAGAGCTGCAGTTTTGGAGACGCTCTGATGGAGATGCTCTGAATTTGGCCCTTTGGTGAAACTCGCTCAAATCCTTACACTTGTCCATTTTTCCTGCTTCTAACATCAACTTTGAGGACAAAATGTTCACCTGCTGCCTAAAAGCTGGGGAACAACAGTCTGTTTCGGGTGGGGAAGAAAGGAAAAAATGGGGAAGGAAGAAAAAGGAGAAAAAAAAGAGAAGAAAAAAGACAAAAGAGAAGAAAATGAAAGGAAGAAAGCAAAGGAGTGTGTGATTTATACTTATATTAAGAAAGCAGAGTGCCATGTGTGATTTATATGTGCCTGTTTTGTTTTTTTTAAAAAATGTGCTTTTTTACAAAAAAAATCACAAATAATTCAAGTCCCCCTCCCATACACACTAACCCAGTTCGAATCCCACCTCAGACAAGGATTAATCAACACTGATCCTGTTCGAATCCCGCCTCAGACAAGGATTAATCCACACTGATCCGGTTCGAATCCCACCTCAGACAAGGATTAATCCACACTGATCTAGATCGAATCCCACCTCAGACAAGGATTAATCCACATTGATTCGGTTCGAATCCCGCCTCAGACAAGGATTAATCCACACTGATCCGGGTCGAATCCCACCTCAGACAAGGATTAATCCACATTGTTCCGCTTCGAATCCCGCCTCAGACAAGGATTAATCCACATTGTTCCGCTTCGAATCCCGCCTCAGACAAGGATTAATCCACATTGTTCCGCTTCGAATCCCGCCTCAGACAAGGATTAATCAACACTATTCCGGTTCGAATCCCACCTCAGACAAGGATTAATCAACACTATTCCGGTTCGAATCCCACCTCAGACAAGGATTAATCCACACAGATCCGGTTCGAATCCCACCTCAGACAAGGATTAATCCACACTGATCCGATTCGAATCCCACCTCAGACAAGGATTAATCCACACTGATCCGATTCGAATCCCGCTTCAGACAAGGATTAATCCACACTGATCCGGTTCGAATCCCGCCTCAGACAAGGATTAATCCACGCTGTACCGGTTCGAATCCCGCCTCAGACAAGGATTAATCCATACTGTAAGGGTTCGAATCCCGCGTCAGACAAGGATTAATCCACACTGTACCGGTTCGAATCCCGCCTCAGACAAGGATTAATCCACACTGTACCGGTTCGAATCCCGCCTCAGACAAGGATTAATCCACAGTGACATAGTTCGAATCCCGCCTCAGACAAGGATTAAATTAATTATCTGCAGAATATGGTTTCTCAGTAGCTACTGTTAGAAATAGTCTTTTTTTTTTTTTACATAGATAAGAATAATACAGCACAAGACACACACCATAACAATATACATAAGTGATAAATTATTATAAAATACTAACAAAGTATAGAAATCTATGAACAAAAAACTACCTATATTTATATTATTAAATATATATGTTAAAGCACACACCTAAATAAACTTATAAACAATGATAAAACAAAGAATACATTCAAGTCAAGTCAAGAAGCTTTTATTGTCCTTTTGACCACATATAGCTGATGCAGTATACAGTGAAATGAGACAACGTGTCTCCAGGACCCTGGTGCTACATAAACAACACAACAACATATAATTACACAACACAGAGCTAAGGACAGAAAGTAAGCTGTCCTAGCTACATAAAGTACCTCGTGTGCAACTTGGTGCAAACAGTGCAAGACAAAAGACAGTGCAAAGAGACATACAGTACATATAGCAGCAGCTGAATAATGTGCAAATACAATTCAAATAATACATGACATGTCCCCTAATAATAAATACATGTGACAAATTATAAAATAGCAATATATCAAACTATAAACAAAACAGAAAAATACTATTTAAACATCAAATTATTTAATATAAAATATACATATAACTTTGTAAGAATACAAGCGCTATATGCAACATATCTATATGTTCTTTATTTTTTTGAGCAACTGCTCTTTTGTCTCTGTCACTGGACAATAAATTCTGGCCTTGTCCTGGCTATGTCCAGTTGCTGATGTCCTAGAACGACCACACTTTCTGTAAGTGTCAGCCTTCCACTCACCTAATGTGTGTACGTGGTTGACGTGGCACAGGTGGTTGAAATGCTGTTGGAGGAACACGTCTCGGCTGATGGACCATCACGCAGGGTGGAGTGCTGCTGGGCAGGGGACTGCTGGTGGCTGAGGCTCCAGGGTCCATGTCCAGGGTCCGAATGTGGGTTCAGTGTGGGGACCATACTTGATAAAAGTGCTGGGCCCAATGGAAACAGCACCAGCTTGTGCCAGTATGCCTAAAACAACATGATGAAAAAAATATACATCAACAGTCTACATATGGTTGGTTGATCTTTCAGCTGCTCCCTACATGTGTGAGGGGTCACCACAGCAGACCAACTGGTCCGCACAACAACTTGTACACAGGTTTTTTTAACGCCAGATGCCCTTCCTGACACAATCCTCCCATTCTATCTGGGCTTGGGACTGGCACTACATCCAGTGGCTGAAGATGGGCACTGGCTGGGAATCAAACCCAAGCGTTCCACATGATAAGCGAGAAACCTACCACTGAGCCACCAGTACACTATGATGTATAATAATAGTACACTATGATGTATAATAATAGTACACTATGATGTATAATACCAGTACACTATGATGTATAATACCAGTACACTATGATGTATAATACCAGTACACTATGATGTATAATAATAGTACAATGTGATGTATAATACCAGTACACTATGATGTATAATACCAGTACAGTATGATGAATAATACTATTAATAATAACAGTACACTATGATGTATAATACCAGTACACTATGATGTATAATACCAGTACACTATGATGAATAATACCAGTACACTATGATGAATAATAACAGTACACTATGATGTATAATAGCAGTACACTATGATGTATAATACCAGTACACTATGATGAATAATAATAGTACACTATGATGTATAATACCAGTACACTATGATGTATAATACCAGTACAGTAGGATGTATAATAATAGTACACTATGATGAATAATACCAGTACACTATGATGTATAATACCAGTACACTATGATGAATAAGACCAGTACACTATGATGAATAATACCAGTACACTATGATGTATAATACCAGTACACTATGATGAATAATACCAGTACACTATGATGTATAATACCAGTACAGTAGGATGTATAATAATAGTACACTATGATGAATAATACCAGTACACTATGATGTATAATACCAGTACACTATGATGAATAATACCAGTACACTATGATGTATAATACCAGTACACTATGATGTATAATACCAGTACACTATGATGAATAATACCAGTACAGTATGATGAATAATACCAGTACACTATGATGTATAATACCAGTACAGTATGATGAATAATACCAGTACACTATGATGTATAATACCAGTACACTATGATGAATAATACCAGTACACTATGATGAATAATACCAGTACACTATGATGTATAATAATAGTACACTATGATGAATAATACCAGTAAACTATGATGTATAATACCAGTACACTATGATGAATAATACCAGTACACTATGATGTATAATACCAGTACACTATGATGAATAATACCAGTACACTATGATGTATAATACCAGTACACTATGATGTATAATACCAGTACACTATGATGAATAATACCAGTACACTATGATGTATAATACCAGTACACTATGATGTATAATACCAGTACACTATGATGAATAATACCAGTACACTATGATGTATAATAATAGTACACTATGATGAATAATAACAGTACACTATGATGTATAATACCAGTACACTATGATGTATAATACCAGTACACTATGATGTATAATACCAGTACACTATGATGTATAATACCAGTACACTATGATGTATAATACCAGTACACTATGATGTATAATACCAGTACACTATGATGAATAATAACAGTACACTATGATGTATAATACCAGTACACTATGATGTATAATACCAGTACACTATGATGAATAATACCAGTACACTATAATGAATAATACCAGTACACTATGATGTATAATACCAGTACACTATGATGTATAATAATAGTACACTATGATGAATAATAACAGTACACTATGATGTATAATACCAGTACACTATGATGTATAATACCAGTACACTATGATGAATAATAACAGTACACTATGATGTATAATACCAGTACACTATGATGTATAATACCAGTACACTATGATGTATAATAATAGTACACTATGATGAATAATAACAGTACACTATGATGTATAATACCAGTACACTATGATGTATAATACCAGTACACTATGATGAATAATACCAGTACACTATGATGTATAATACCAGTACACTATGATGTATAATACCAGTACACTATGATGTATAATACCAGTACACTATGATGAATAATACCAGTACACTATAATGAATAATACCAGTACACTATGATGTATAATACCAGTACACTATGATGTATAATACCAGTACACTATGATGAATAATACCAGTACACTATGATGTATAATACCAGTACACTATGATGAATAATACCAGTACACTATGATGTATAATACCAGTACACTATGATGAATAATACCAGTACACTATGATGTATAATACCAGTACACTATGATGAATAATAACAGTACACTATGATGAATAATACCAGTACACTATGATGAATAATAACAGTACACTATGATGAATAATACCAGTACACTATGATGAATAATAACAGTACACTATGATGAATAATACCAGTACACTATGATGAATAATAACAGTACACTATGATGTATAATACCAGTACACTATGATGAATAATACCAGTACACTATAATGAATAATACCAGTACACTATGATGTATAATACCAGTACACTATGATGTATAATAATAGTACACTATGATGTATAATACCAGTACACTATGATGTATAATACCAGTACACTATGATGTATAATAATAGTACACTATGATGTATAATACCAGTACACTATGATGTATAATACCAGTACACTATGATGTATAATACCAGTACACTCTGATGAATAATACCAGTACACTATAATGAATAATACCAGTACACTATGATGAATAATACCAGTACACTATGATGAATAATACCAGTACACTATGATGTATAATAACAGTACACTATGATGTAAAATACCAGTACACTATGATGTATAATACCAGTACACTATGATGTATAATACCAGTACACTATGATGAATAATACCAGTACACTATGATGTATAATACCAGTACACTATGATGTATAATAATAGTACACTATGATGTATAATACCAGTACACTATGATGAATAATACCAGTACACTATGATGTATAATACCAGTACACTATGATGTATAATACCAGTACACTATGATGTATAATACCAGTACACTATGATGAATAATACCAGTACACTATGATGTATAATACCAGTACACTATGATGTATAATACCAGTACACTATGATGTATAATACCAGTACACTATGATGAATAATACCAGTACACTATGATGTATAATACCAGTACACTATGATGTATAATACCAGTACACTATGATGTATAATACCAGTACACTATGATGAATAATACCAGTACACTATGATGAATAATACCAGTACACTATGATGTATAATACCAGTACACTATGATGAATAATACCAGTACACTATGATGTATAATAACAGTACACTATGATGTATAATACCAGTACACTATGATGAATAATACCAGTACACTATGATGAATAATAACAGTACACTATGATGAATAATAACAGTACACTATGATGTATAATACCAGTACACTATGATGAATAATACCAGTACACTATAATGAATAATACCAGTACACTATGATGTATAATAACAGTACACTATGATGTATAATACCAGTACACTATGATGTATAATACCAGTACACTATGATGAATAATACCAGTACACTATGATGTATAATACCAGTACACTATGATGTATAATACCAGTACACTTTGATGAATAATACCAGTACACTATGATGTATAATACCAGTACACTATGATGTATAATACCAGTACACTATGATGAATAATACCAGTAAACTATGATGTATAATACCAGTACACTATGATGTATAATACCAGTACACTATGATGAATAATACCAGTAAACTATGATGTATAATACCAGTACACTATGATGTATAATACCAGTACACTATGATGTATAATACCAGTACACTATGATGAATAATACCAGTACACTATGATGTATAATACCAGTACACTATGATGAATAATAACAGTACACTATGATGAATAATACCAGTACACTATGATGTATAATACCAGTACACTATGATGTATAATACCAGTACACTATGATGAATAATACCAGTAAACTATGATGTATAATACCAGTACACTATGATGTATAATACCAGTACACTATGATGAATAATACCAGTAAACTATGATGTATAATACCAGTACACTATGATGAATAATACCAGTACACTATGATGAATAATACCAGTACACTATGATGAATAATACCAGTACACTATGATGTATAATACCAGTACACTATGATGAATAATACCAGTACACTATGATGAATAATACCAGTACACTATGATGTATAATACCAGTACACTATGATGAATAATACCAGTACACTATGATGAATAATACCAGTACACTATGATGAATAATACCAGTACACTATGATGTATAATACCAGTACACTATGATGAATAATACCAGTACACTATGATGAATAATACCGGTACACTATGATGAATAATACCGGTACACTATGATGTATAATACCAGTACACTATGATGAATAATACCAGTACACTATGATGAATAATACCAGTACACTATGATGTATAATACCAGTACACTATGATGAATAATACCAGTACACTATGATGAATAATACCAGTACACTATGATGTATAATACCAGTACACTATGATGAATAATACCAGTACACTATGATGTATAATACCAGTACACTATGATGTATAATACCAGTACACTATGATGTATAATACCAGTACACTATGATGTATAATACCAGTACACTATGATGTATAATACCAGTACACTATGATGAATAATACCAGTACACTATGATGTATAATACCAGTACACTATGATGTATAATACCAGTACACTATGATGAATAATACCAGTACACTATGATGTATAATACCAGTACACTATGATGTATAATACCAGTACACTATGATGAATAATACCAGTACACTATGATGTATAATACCAGTACACTATGATGTATAATACCAGTACACTATGATGAATAATACCAGTACACTATGATGTATAATACCAGTACACTATGATGAATAATACCAGTACACTATGATGTATAATACCAGTACACTATGATGAATAATACCAGTACACTATGATGAATAATACCAGTACACTATGATGTATAATACCAGTACACTATGATGTATAATACCAGTACACTATGATGTATAATACCAGTACACTATGATGAATAATACCGGTACACTATGATGTATAATACCAGTACACTATGATGTATAATACCAGTACACTATGATGTATAATACCAGTACACTATGATGTATAATACCAGTACACTATGATGTATAATAATAGTACACTATGATGAATAATACCAGTAAACTATGATGTATAATAACAGTACACTATGATGAATAATACCAGTACACTATGATGTATAATACCAGTACACTATGATGTATAATACCAGTACACTATGATGAATAATACCAGTACACTATGATGAATAATACCAGTACACTATGATGTATAATACCAGTACACTATGATGTATAATACCAGTACACTATGATGTATAATACCAGTACACTATGATGAATAATACCAGTACACTATGATGTATAATACCAGTACACTATGATGAATAATACCAGTACACTATGATGTATAATACCAGTACACTATGATGTATAATACCAGTACACTATGATGAATAATACCAGTACACTATGATGTATAATACCAGTACACTATGATGTATAATACCAGTACACTATGATGAATAATACCAGTACACTATGATGTATAATACCAGTACACTATGATGTATAATACCAGTACACTATGATGAATAATACCAGTACACTATGATGTATAATACCAGTACACTATGATGTATAATACCAGTACACTATGATGAATAATACCAGTACACTATGATGAATAATACCAGTACACTATGATGTATAATACCAGTACACTATGATGTATAATACCAGTACACTATGATGAATAATACCAGTACACTATGATGTATAATACCAGTACACTATGATGTATAATACCAGTACACTATGATGTATAATACCAGTACACTATGATGAATAATACCAGTACACTATGATGTATAATACCAGTACACTATGATGAATAATACCAGTACACTATGATGAATAATACCAGTACACTATGATGAATAATACCAGTACACTATGATGTATAATACCAGTACACTATGATGTATAATACCAGTACACTATGATGAATAATACCAGTACACTATGATGTATAATACCAGTACACTATGATGTATAATACCAGTACACTATGATGAATAATACCAGTACACTATGATGTATAATACCAGTACACTATGATGTATAATACCAGTACACTATGATGAATAATACCAGTACACTATGATGTATAATACCAGTACACTATGATGAATAATACCAGTACACTATGATGTATAATACCAGTACACTATGATGTATAATACCAGTACACTATGATGTATAATACCAGTACACTATGATGAATAATACCAGTACACTATGATGAATAATACCAGTACACTATGATGTATAATACCAGTACACTATGATGTATAATACCAGTACACTATGATGAATAATACCAGTAAACTATGATGTATAATACCAGTACACTATGATGAATAATACCAGTACACTATGATGAATAATACCAGTACACTATGATGAATAATACCAGTACACTATGATGTATAATACCAGTACACTATGATGTATAATACCAGTACACTATGATGTATAATACCAGTACACTATGATGTATAATACCAGTACACTATGATGTATAATACCAGTACACTATGATGAATAATACCAGTACACTATGATGTATAATACCAGTACACTATGATGTATAATACCAGTACACTATGATGAATAATACCAGTACACTATGATGTATAATACCAGTACACTATGATGTATAATACCAGTACACTATGATGTATAATACCAGTACACTATGATGTATAATACCAGTACACTATGATGTATAATACCAGTACACTATGATGTATAATACCAGTACACTATGATGAATAATACCAGTACACTATGATGTATAATACCAGTACACTATGATGAATAATACCAGTACACTATGATGTATAATACCAGTACACTATGATGTATAATACCAGTACACTATGATGTATAATACCAGTACACTATGATGTATAATACCAGTACACTATGATGTATAATACCAGTACACTATGATGTATAATACCAGTACACTATGATGTATAATACCAGTACACTATGATGAATAATACCAGTACACTATGATGAATAATACCAGTACACTATGATGTATAATACCAGTACACTATGATGTATAATACCAGTACACTATGATGTATAATACCAGTACACTATGATGAATAATACCAGTACACTATGATGTATAATACCAGTACACTATGATGTATAATACCAGTACACTATGATGAATAATACCAGTACACTATGATGTATAATACCAGTACACTATGATGTATAATACCAGTACACTATGATGAATAATACCAGTACACTATGATGTATAATACCAGTACACTATGATGTATAATACCAGTACACTATGATGTATAATACCAGTACACTATGATGAATAATACCAGTACACTATGATGTATAATACCAGTACACTATGATGTATAATACCAGTACACTATGATGTATAATACCAGTACACTATGATGTATAATACCAGTACACTATGATGTATAATACCAGTACACTATGATGTATAATACCAGTACACTATGATGAATAATACCAGTACACTATGATGTATAATACCAGTACACTATGATGTATAATACCAGTACACTATGATGAATAATACCAGTACACTATGATGTATAATACCAGTACACTATGATGTATAATACCAGTACACTATGATGTATAATACCAGTACACTATGATGAATAATACCAGTACACTATGATGAATAATACCAGTACACTATGATGTATAATACCAGTACACTATGATGTATAATACCAGTACACTATGATGTATAATACCAGTACACTATGATGTATAATACCAGTACACTATGATGTATAATACCAGTACACTATGATGAATAATACCAGTACACTATGATGTATAATACCAGTACACTATGATGTATAATACCAGTACACTATGATGAATAATACCAGTACACTATGATGTATAATACCAGTACACTATGATGTATAATACCAGTACACTATGATGTATAATACCAGTACACTATGATGTATAATACCAGTACACTATGATGAATAATACCAGTACACTATGATGAATAATACCAGTACACTATGATGTATAATACCAGTACACTATGATGTATAATACCAGTACACTATGATGTATAATACCAGTACACTATGATGTATAATACCAGTACACTATGATGTATAATACCAGTACACTATGATGTATAATACCAGTACACTATGATGTATAATACCAGTACACTATGATGAATAATACCAGTACACTATGATGAATAATACCAGTACACTATGATGTATAATACCAGTACACTATGATGTATAATACCAGTACACTATGATGTATAATACCAGTACACTATGATGAATAATACCAGTACACTATGATGTATAATACCAGTACACTATGATGAATAATACCAGTACACTATGATGTATAATACCAGTACACTATGATGTATAATACCAGTACACTATGATGTATAATACCAGTACACTATGATGAATAATACCAGTACACTATGATGAATAATACCAGTACACTATGATGAATAATACCAGTACACTATGATGTATAATACCAGTACACTATGATGTATAATACCAGTACACTATGATGTATAATACCAGTACACTATGATGAATAATACCAGTACACTATGATGTATAATACCAGTACACTATGATGTATAATACCAGTACACTATGATGTATAATACCAGTACACTATGATGAATAATACCAGTACACTATGATGAATAATACCAGTACACTATGATGTATAATACCAGTACACTATGATGTATAATACCAGTACACTATGATGAATAATACCAGTACACTATGATGTATAATACCAGTACACTATGATGAATAATACCAGTACACTATGATGTATAATACCAGTACACTATGATGAATAATACCAGTACACTATGATGAATAATACCAGTACACTATGATGTATAATACCAGTACACTATGATGTATAATACCAGTACACTATGATGAATAATACCAGTACACTATGATGAATAATACCAGTACACTATGATGAATAATACCAGTACACTATGATGAATAATACCAGTACACTATGATGTATAATAACAGTTATATGATCATATAATCCCAATATTATCATCCCTGCACTGACTACCTGTTAAACTTAGAACTGACTATAAACTAGCACTACTTACATTCAAGGCTCTAAATGATTTAGCTCTCACGTATCTAGCCAGCCTTCTGACATGCTACAGTCCACCACAAAACTCCGGACTTCTAGTAGCACATTATCATCTAATCCTGTTCCACTTGTTTCCCTTCTTCTACCCATCCCGAGGCATACAGAGACTGTGCCGGCGCCAGTGGCATCCGGAGATGGACCAGCTCCAGCCGGGTTCTGCTTTGTGAGGATTGAGGTATTCAAAGCAACGCTGCCAACCTTATGTGTACGACAACAACCTCCTTATTAATTTACACAACCTTCTACACGTGCTGTATCGGCATCACACGATTGACTATACATAAATGCACAATATAATCACACTCTCCGCTGTCACCCAAATAAGGATGGGTTCCCTTTTGAGTCTGGTTCCTCTCAAGGTTTCTTCCACATACCATCTAAAGAAGTTTTCCTTTGCCTCAGTCGCCTCAGTCACCTCAGGCTTGCTCACTTGGGATAACACCTAGGACTATTTGACTGTTTACATGTTTGTTGTTTTCTTATGTTGTTTCTTATGTAAAGCTGCTTTGAGACAATGCTCTTTGTTAAATGCGCTATACAAATTGAATTGAATTGAATTGAATTGGTCAAACTCTTCTGGTTTCTGTTACATGGGACAGCTGTATTTCAGTTATGCAGATCTTGTGCAAAATCAAAACCAAATCTTATTAAAGTATATACATTTTTTTAAAAAGTGTACAACAGTAAAGTGAGTTATATCTGAGGCCTTTTCTTTAAATCATATTATTCTTAGTATTCAGAAATGTGAAAATCCAACCAAGTAGTTGGTATAATTTAGCTTAGTTTTTTTAACAAATGTTAGAAATCACTGTACTGGAAGAATGAAAAAAAATCGTTATCGTTGTAATTAGACACTTTTACCACACTAGATCTCTATGGTTTACAGTCATTAGTAGCACTGTCTACAGCTTTAACCTAAGTGTGTTGTCTTTATTACAGTGTTTGTCCCATGAGAACAGTCATGTTTGTCCCATGAGAACAGTCACGTGTTGTATATGTGACTGTGAAACTCATCTGCTTCACCTACTTTCACATTTGGAGGAAAGATGGAGCCAGCACTCAAATAGGCTTGCATTAATTGATGTCTTTCGGCTAGCATCTCGATCCATACATAAATGCGATCACGTTTCTAAATGATGGCGATTCACTTCCGTGTATTTCCCTGCATTCAGATCATGCTGCTTTCACACGTCATTGATCACACTCACACAATAACAAAACACTATTATCAGAATCATCAGAATCAGAATAAGCTTTATTCTTTATTATTTCACCAATCAATCATAAATCTTGATCACTTCTCTCCTCTCCCTCATTCTGCTATCACTCACGTGACGTGTAACAAGCAGGCAGAGCTAATCAATCGGAGTCAGTCAGTACTTGATGGATTTGTAGCGGTAAGAGGAAACTAAAAATGAACTACAGTGTGGAAAATCCTGGTGGCGACGGTGAGTGAGGGTTTCAACCTGAAGACGATCCACAAAGTGTCATGATTTGTAAGCAGTGCATTGGCATTGTCGCAGCACCACAAGGTAACACCACTAATCTCTACAATCACCTCAAACGTCACCACAATATACGCTACGAGTTAGCCATGAAAGACAAGGGAGCTACACCTCAAAATACCAGCCGCCAGACCACACAAACTCGGACGTTGTACAGAGCATCACCATACCCTCCAAGTTCCCAGTGGCACAAAGAGATAAACGCCATCGCGTATCATTTAGCTAAAGACATGGCTCCAATCAACACTCTTGAAAACGAAGGATTTAAGGCAATGATAAAGACTTTTGAGAAACGCTACTCTTTGCCCTCTCGTAACAATTTTTTATCCGTTGCACTGCCAGCTCTATACACCCGGTGTCGAATGACAGTCCATAGGCTAGTGTTCCTGGCCAAGAACCTATAAGGAGCAAATTGGAGCAAAAAGCACAGGTTCCATTTAGTTATTGTTTATTTATTATAGTTAACGTTCTCTTATGTTCAACAGCTTAGAGCTTTATTCACTTTAAGGGGTCTAAAATAAAGAAAAGAGACTATTTTGTTACACCAGCACTTTATTATAAATGAATGTCCTGTTTTTTTGTTTGTTTGTTTGTTTGTACTTGAGTGCAATCAATTTTTGTTGAAAAAATGAGAATCGTGTGAGAGAATCGTGATCTCAATTCCCATGGGGAAAAATCGTGATTCACATTTTAGCAAGAATCGTGCAGCCCTACTGCCTAGGTTTTTGAAATGTCACAATTTTCTGGCGCACTGTTTAAAATAGGTATGCTTACTTTCAGATCGTAAACTTTATCGTCTAATCAGTGGTCCGAAATGAATCGTGCAGAGAGGCTTTGAAACGTGCATGGACATTCAGAAACTGCACACGAAAACCTGAAGTCCGCCATGTTTATGTGCCCTTTTGAACGATTAACAAAGGCGTATAATGTCTCCACAGAGACGCCACAGTGTTTTCGTATGAACATTGCGGGTTCTACGATAGCAATAAATGCATGCTGTACATTTATATGGGGTAATAAGTTAACAACAAGCGATTATATAGAGATTAAACAAATCACAACGAAACGACTCAAACTAAACCCAACGTGCTCAAACGCAGGACAGAGACCCGTTTATGATCATACTTCGATAGTAAAGTATTCTAAATAAATAAATTAAAAAAAAAGGAAAGAAAAGAAAAGAAATATGAATTTTTTCACAGAAGTTAAGTTTCTGCCACAAAGTGCTCTAGCTCTCTGAGCTCGCCTCTACACCATAAAGTGTGGTCACTGCGCGTCGTTAAGTGACACACAGACACAAGTTTTATTTTGTTTTATTTATTCATTTTTAATTAATTAAACCAAAATAATAATATAGAAGAGAAATATAGAAGTATCGCAGGAATATTTGCACACACCTTTGCAGCTGTCAGGTTCTCGCATTATGGGATGTTTCCCATAATGCAACTGTACAATACAGTAGCATGTAACTGTATAACTGTCCTACAGTAAAATACAGTTCATTTTACAGTGAAATACTGTGTGATTTACAAAAACTGCTAACAGTGTATTCTTTATTAATGACAAACTCCCTCTTTTTCATTTGTGTAACTAAATTGCACCTTGTTTGCAGATGAAGCTGCATTGTATGAAATAAAGGCTACGCGCTCTGTCTACCAGAAACAATATTTTGATTCAGAGCCGACTCTATCAGCTCCCAAGCAAACGAGTCAAATGTGACGGATGAAATGTGCAATAGAATTAGAAAAACGGCACCATATCACTTCATGTGTTTCACTGACTGACCGCTGTGACAAAGGGGTACATAAAAAGGAAAAAAGGTGTGGTGAATTTTGATTTGATACAGGAGTCCAAAAGGGTCGATGCATTTGTGAGTGACCGGTCAGTGAGGTCAGTAAAATCGAATCCGAACAGAACGCTTCGTCATTCGGCTCCGACGTTGCCAGGTAACCATTCTACCACGTCCAAAATACGCCACCAATCATTTTGTAAGTCGACCGTGATATAAGGAGAGCAAACGAGATTGGAAATGAGTTCTAACAAACTTGAAGTAAGTTCCTCGATTCAAACTCATTTAACATTTTCTACTTCAACGATAATGATGACTGACATTTAATCTACTTCTTGTATTCTTGCGTGCATGATTACTAAGACTTTTTAACAAAGATAGTGATTAACACCGCGATATAAAACTCGCCATCTTTCTCTCTGGGGCTAAAGATGTATTTCTTTAAAGACAGAGATTGTCTCCTATAATCATCTCTTCTGCCTGGATTGTTTGATTTGCACATTTGTAAACCGTGATTATGTGTTTTCTGTCTCTGTATCACATTGTTCACTAGTGAGTCTGATCAGTTAGCTGGATTTCCCACATTTGGTGTTTTTTACACTGCACAATGAGTAATAAGCCTAAAAAAGGTGTTCGTCTGCACTCTTAAAAATGGGTCCGGTAGAATTAGACCTCCTCATTCACAAAGTGTATTTCATAATCGAGAGTCGACTCAAAAGTTTAAGACTCAACTCTGCACAGTGATGTTGGATGCAAATGGAGTAAGGATTCGTGTTGTGTGAAATCGTCTCTTGTGGACTCGACTACATAATTACTGAATAACTAATACAGCCATACTACAAGGACTTAGGCATTATGCAGGGAGATTCCTACAGTCAGTAATATTTTCCTGTATTTAACCTCTGTCATCATCCAGGACCAGAGTATACTTGAGGCTCGTGCCTTGATAAAGTTGAATAAGGAGCTGGAACGCAAGCTTTAATCAGACTCAAATAGACTATGAGAAAAAGCATGAAGAAATCCGGAAGGAATTCCTCAAGCTGATAGAGTCTCTGGAATCCGTGATTGAGGTTGGAACTTTTTCTTGAATTATGTTATCTAAGACTGTATTGTATTTTTAAGTAACAAATATCAAATAATATTAATTCTTCTTGAAATTGATTAAACTGGTCTCATTGTAGAAGCTGAACACTGAGAAGGAAGAACAGAAGATTTCTCATGAGAAGGCCCTGACTGAGATGAGGGAGAAACATGCTAAAGAGCTAGGAGATATGGGTAAATACACTCACTATATCTAAACATTAGAACACTATATCTTCATTTCCAGTGCACAGAATGATGTGTTCATATTTAACACAGAGTTTGGGTTTTAAGGTTAATCTTATCATTGATCTTAGACTCTACTAAAATGTTTTGCTCCTTTTCTCTACTGAATGGCACATGAAAGCTGCAGTAGAACAATTTATTAATAAAATAATACCCTTTATTTTTCTGAGCTTAAGACAGTATGCGGTTTAAATTGTTTTGCTAATTTTGTTCTTAGAAAAAAAAAACATGCAGAGGAGATGTTTCAAGCCTTCCAGGTCCAGGAGGCTTTGGAAAATAAATTAGACAAGCTGCACAAGGATTATGGGAAGAATCTGCGTGAGGAAGAGGACAGTAGTTTCTGTACCATGGACAAGAAATGGGACTATGACCAGAGGCTTCAAGAGGTAAGGAAGCCATACTGTTGTTAGGATTCCTGTTTTCTTCATTACCAGACTGCACCTCTGATCGGTTTTGTACTCTCCATCTAGTTAGCTTAAACTGTGTCTTGTTTTCTTATTCTTTGTTTGTTTCTGTTTTTAAGTTCCAGTCCCCCTAAATCCTTTTCCTAGTAAACTAACTAGTTTATCTTTTTAGTGTCCAGCCTGACACATCGTGCACTAGATAGGGTGCCTATATGAGGGCACAGCAACCATAACCCATAAGCTTACTTTTAGATACTGATATACTTGTTGCATACATATAT
The DNA here is from genome assembly GCF_019097595.1 of Hemibagrus wyckioides. Lineage (NCBI taxonomy): Eukaryota > Metazoa > Chordata > Actinopteri > Siluriformes > Bagridae > Hemibagrus > Hemibagrus wyckioides. Next base: position 41,477,266 of record NC_080715.1, on the reverse strand, counting down.
GTACCAGCTTCATTTATAAAATCAGAAGTATGGGTAATAGGGATCCATTGTAAATCAAGCTTTAGCATCAGTACGATCAGAACGAGTCTTTACACATGCATGTTCACATATTTACATGTTCACTTGACAGAAACAGAACAAGTTGTTTGTTGGACAGTGTTTGGTCAGTGTAACTCAGTGTAAACCTGTATGAAGATAGGTGATATTATTATGTACATGCAGCAACAGAATAATCACCAGGCAGGGGAAGGCTTTCTGGGTTCAATATCCCGAAAGTGAACAAAATCTTACTCAATTAATAAACAGAATTGGATACTGCATGCTCATAGCTTGACCTTCTAACAGTCTGAATAATTTTGACATGGTTTTGCATATGTGTGTAGAGGAGAGCCATGCCAGCAAAAGACCTCTACCAGGAGATGAACAAGAACTACCGAGACAAGACACAGTACAGCCGGACTGTGAAGACCGATGCACATGTCCGCAGTAAGTAGCAATGAGAGATGAATATATTTTATTACACTAATATACACTTTGTTATTTTGGCGGGATTGGTAGTTTTGGGTTAGCATTGTGAACATGTGCTTTAAAAGCATATGTGCTCTCTTTGTTTTTTTCAAGTCACAATGGAGTCACAGCAGAAATCTGGAGGAGTAAAACGTCCACTAGGTGACCATCAGAGAGAAGACGGCCAGGCAAGAGGTGCAGGGGTGGCCCATCTAATGAAAAGCCAGGTTTTTCAGCCCAGACCTCCACAAACACCTTGCCCCAGAACAGCAGAAAGTATGGATTCACAGCAGCAGTATGGAGGAGTAAAACCTCCACCCATAAAAACTAACATCAACGGAGGATTAGAACAGATGTGCAGCAGTGGGATCGCTGCACGAGGTGAGCATCAGAGAAAATACCGCCATGCAAGAGATGCAGAGGTGGCCCATCTACTGAAAAGCCAGGTTTTTCAGCAGAAAGTATGGATTCACAGCAGCAGTATGGAGGAGTAAAACCTCCACCCATAAAAACTAACATCAACGGAGGATCAGAACAGATGTGCAGCACCTTGCCAAAATCCAGAAAGTGTGGATCCAAAGCAGAAATGTGGAGGAGTAAACTTCTACCCATAAGAAAAAAAACCCAACAGAGTACCAGAACAGATGTGCAGCAGTGGGATCGCTGCACCAGGTGAGCATCAGAGAGAAGACAGCCGTGCAAGAGGTGCAGAGGCCGGTGGTCCCTCTAATGAAAAGCCAGGTTTTTCAGCCCAGACCTCCACAAACACCTTGCCAATATGCAGAAAGTATGGATTCACAGCAGCAACATGGAGGAGTAAAACCTCCACCCATAAAAACTAACATCACCAGAGGATTGCAAAGGAGGTGGTGAACACTCAGACAGGAGGCATGCCTACCGAGACAATTAAGGCACTTCCTTGCTGGAATCCATCCTTGTGTTTGAGTTGGGGGGGTTGAACCTGAGCAATCAAGAGTGCTCCGCTGAAGGGCACACAAGCATGGCAACCAAAATATGGGAAAATAAAAATTGTGCATGTGAAATAAAAATGGTGTTGTTTTTGTCAATTAGTGCATGAGTAAGAGCAAACACAAACACACACAAAATGTAGTTGACTGAGCCCTCAGGGGAGTTGTGTTTAAGGATAGTTCTAGAAGGAAGGAGGTGGAGGTAAGTGTGAGAGGTGGTACGGGCATGCAGTGGTGTTGGTCAAGAACCTCTGATATACAGTGATTATAATCAAATCCTCTTAAAGTGGATCACTTCTAATAGACTTAACAGCAAGTATTTACAGCTTTTTTTAAAAAACAAAACAAAAAAACCCTCGAAAGTTTTATTTAAAGTTTTATTTCTAAAATCTCTGCCCTTGAGATTCTAATTTCCATTTACTTTTTATTCCTGTATATATTTTTTATATCTATATTCCTTTGTCTCCCTCCTCCTCAGACAGTTAGATAGTCATGGATGGGTTTGATGTGTCTGTTAACTGTGTTCTCATACTGTATGTTATCAATTGTATTTCAGTCCCGCATTTTGACCCTTTCCCTTTCTTTTCAATTATTAAATGCATTACGGACTTCAGACCGCTACTCTGTGTGTGTGTGTGTGTGTGTGTGTGTGTGACGTCAGCTAGAGTGAGGGAAGAGGTTGGACGCATCGTCTTTAAACTGTTCCCAGCACACACACTAGTTCGTTTAGACTTGATGTTTTAACTGTGACTTTAGTTTGTATATATTATTTGAGAATGTCTTGCAATAGTTTAAGCATGTATAGCTTTTATATTTGTAACTGAGTGTAGCGCTACGTGCTGTGATGTAAACCTCATCTTAATAAGTTAACTTGCCAGTCAAAGCATTTTTCTTGCTTGTGGTATATTGTTAGTGCGTACGCCTCCCATGCTGGAGCCCAGGGTTCAAGACCCGCTCGTAGTTGCATTTACATTTTATTTCAGAATATCTTGCAATAGTTTAAGCAACATATCACTTAAACGGTAATAGCTAGAAACATGCTTACAGCGCTAAAATGCTGCTTATGTGTGCTATTACTTTTCATGCTGATAAGTATTATAGTTTATTTTAGATGAATTTTTAAATGTATTTTTCACGGACTTCAGACCGCTACTGTGTGTGTGTGTGTGTGTGTGTGTGTGTGTTTGAGTGTGTGTGTTTGAGTGTGTGACGTCAGCTAGAGTGAGGGAAGAGGTTTATTTAAGGTCTCTGCGTCTTTAAACCGTTCCTACAGCTTGAATTCTTACTTTACAGCCACATAAACTACCTTAAACTTTTTAGCTTTTAAATATTATTTGAGAATGTCCTGCAATAGTTTAAGCAACATATTCGCAATCACACTTGCATTTTCTTCTGGAAATGCAACATTCTTTATCGTCACTATTTTTTATTACTATTATTATTATTATTATTATTATTATTGTTAAGGTTCCTGGACTCGCTACTAGTTGTTATCGTCACTATTTATTATTATTATTATTATTATTATTGACGTAATCACACTCTTGTTATCGTCACTATTTATTATTATTATTATTATTATTATTTAATTTTATTTTTTTATTATTATATCGTCACTATTTATTATTATTATTATTATTATTATTATTATTATTATTATTATTGACGTAATCACACTCTTGTTATCGTCACTATTTATTATTATTATTATTATTATTATTATTTAATTTTATTTTTTTTATTATTATATCGTCACTATTTATTATTATTATTATTATTATTATTAATATTATTATTATTATTATGATTATTAGTCTTGTTATCGTCACTATTTATTATTATTATTATTATTATTATTCCGTTTCCTGGGCGCGCTACTAGTCCTAAACGGTAATAGCTAAAATTCTGGTTCCAACGCTAAAATGTTCATCATGTTCATGTGTTTCTTAAGTGTGCTATTACTTTTCATGTTGATAAGTATTGTAATTTATTTTATATTAATTTTAAATGCGATCATTACGGACTTCACTTCCTGGTTTCCGCATGGGCATTTAAGGAGAGCGCGCAGAGTTCGGCTTGTCTCGGAGATTTTCGGGAGCTGTCGTAAACAAGCATGTAAAACGTTACTAGTCCTAAACGGCAATAGCTAGAAACATGATTCCAACGCTAAAATGGTATAATATGGTATAACATGGTATTATAGTTTTTTATATGGATTTGTAAATGTATTTTTTACGGACTTCAGACCGCTGCTGTGTGTGTGTGTGTGTGTGAGTGTGTGTGTGTGTGTGTGTGTGTGTGTGAGTGTGTGTGTGTGTGTGTGTGTGTGAGACGTCAGCTAGAGTGAGTGAAGAGGTTTGTTTTTTTTAAGTCGTATCGTCTTTAAACTGATATTTAAGCAGAACACACACGCTGGATCGTTTAGACTTCATATTTTAACTGTAACTTTATTTTGTGTTTATTATTCGATATTTTTTTTTGCAATAGTTTAAGCATGTATAGTTTCTATATATGTAACGGAGGCTCGCGCTAGGTGCCGTGCAGCGAGTTGTATAAAGCATGTTTCAACTTGCTTATAAGTCACCTTGCTTTTACTCCCTTTACTCCACTGATCTCAGGAGTATTATAAGCTGCACTTTAGCTTATTTATTAGCGCGCCCGTGCTTAAATTAATTTTTTCAATGCATTTTTACGGACTTCACTTCCTGCACACGCTAAAAACATGGTTCCAACGTTAAAATGTTGCTCATGTTGTGCTTAAGTGTGCCATTACTTTTCATGCTGATAAGTATTATAGTTTATTTTATATGCATTATTAAATGCAATACGGACTTCAGACCGCTACTGTGTGTGTGTGTGTGTGTGTGTGACGTCAGCTAGAGTGAGGGAAGAGGTTGGACGCATCGTCTTTAAACTGTTCCCAGCACACACACACTAGTTCGTTTAGACTTCAACAACAACATATCACTTAAACGGTAATAGCTAGAAACATGCTTACAGCGCTAAAATGCTGATTAGGTACTTAGATACTTTTCATGCTGATAAGTATTATAGTTTATTTTAGATGGATTTTTAAATGTATTTTTCACGGACTTCAGACCGCGCGCGCGCGTGTGTGTGTGACGTCAGCTAGAGTGAGGGAGGAGGGTTTTTTTTTTTTATTATTTGAGCATGTCTTGCAATAGTTTACGCAACATATTTGCAATCACACTCGCATTTTCTTCCGGAAATGCAACATTCTAGTTTGAATTGTATTCGCACATTATTCAGCTGCTGCTATATGTACTGTATGTCTCTTTGCACTGTCTTTTGTCTTGCACTGTTTGCACCAAGTTGCACACGATGTACTTTATGTAGCTAGGACAGCTTACTTTCTGTCCTTAGCTCTGTGTTGTGTAATTATATGTTGTTGTGTTGTTTATGTAGCACCAGGGTCCTGGAGACACGTTGTCTCATTTCACTGTATACTGCATCAGCTATATGTGGTCAAAAGGACAATAAAAGCTTCTTGACTTGACTTGAATGTATTCTTTGTTTTATCATTGTTTATAAGTTTATTTAGGTGTGTGCTTTAACATATATATTTAATAATATAAATATAGGTAGTTTTCTATACTTTGTTAGTATTTTATAATACTTTATCACTTATGTATATTGTTATGGTGTGTGTCTTGTGCTGTATTATTCTTCTATGTAAAAAACAAAAAAGACTATTTCTAACAGTAGGTTCTGAGAAGCCATGTTTTGCAGATAATTAAATAATCAAAGTCAACTCACTACACAGGAGATAGAACTTGACTCATTTTGACAGCAGGAATGTTTCTGTAGACTAACAGCTGCCATTTCTAAACTAAATTAAATTATATTAATTAATGTAATCCTTGTCTGAGGCAGGATTCAAACCGGATCAGTGTGGATTAATCCTTGTCTGAGGTGGGATTCGAACCTGAGTAGTGCGGATTAATCCTTGTCTGAGATGGGATTCGAACCGGTTCACTGTGGATTAATCCTTGTCTGAGGTGGGATTCGAACCTGAGTAGTGTGGATTAATCCTTGTCTGAGATGGGATTCGAACCGGTTCACTGTGGATTAATCCTTGTCTGAGATGGGATTCGAACCTGAGTAGTGTGGATTAATCCTTGTCTGAGGCGGGATTCGAACCTGAGTAGTGTGGATTAATCCTTGTCTGAGATGGGATTCGAACCTGAGTAGTGTGGATTAATCCTTGTCTGAGGTGGGATTCGAACCTGAGTAGTGTGGATTAATCCTTGTCTGAGGCGGGATTCGAAGCAGAATAATGTGGATGGGAGGGGGACTTGAATTATTTGTGATTATTTTGTAAAAAAGGACATTTAAAAAAAAAAAATTACAAAACAGGCGCATATAAATCACACATGGCATTTTGTCTCTCCTTTGCCTTCTCCCTTTCTTTCTTTCTTTCTTTCTTTTCTTTTCTTTTCTTTTCTTTTCTTTTTTTTCTCTTTCTTTAAGTATGACTTCATGCAAAATGCGAACTGCATGGAAACTAACTAATAAAGGATTACTAGGAGCCATATGTAAACACGGTAGGCAGGGGCAAAACATGATACATGAGCAGATGGACAAAAACCAGTGAAGCAGTCAGCGGGGCAAACAATCTAAGAGGGCAAATCCAAAAAACAGCGTAATTCCAAAAACAGAAGCAGGTCAAGAGCAAAAGGCAAACATTAGAATAATCCAATGCTCGGTACAAAGATACTTTGTGCTAAAGTGGTGTCCTTGTGTTTAAATGTCTGTACAACCCGGAAGTGTCAGAACTCAGGTGAGGGCTCTGCTTGATGTTAGGGGAAACAGCGGTGTAACGTAAGTGATCAGTAAGTAAGTAATCAGTGGAAAAGCATCACATAAGGTTTCATTCTTGTCAGTCAAGAACAAGAATCTGACTCTGCACTGAGCACAAACTGAACAGTTGAATCTTGCCTGTTCAGATGAAGCTTCATTTCTGCTGCAGATGTTAGAGTGATTATGTGGCATAAACAGGTAGAGTCCATGGACCCAAACTGCCTTTTGTCAACATTTAAGGCTGGAAACATTTTCATGGCACATGTGGGACTCACTTTCAATACCAACTGACCATTTAAATACTAGAGAACCTCTGTGTATTATTGTTTTCTCTCATCTCCTATTATTGAAATCAAATGTTTTGTAGTTAAGTGGGTGCTAAATTCATGTTTATAATAAAACTCTTCAGACCAACATTTGTACCCGTCTATGACATGTTGAGGTGACACACAGTGTGTGTGTGTGTGAGAGAGAGAGAAACTTTGCCTCTTTATTTAGATTAAGTCACACAATAAACCTATATAGTCACATCCTATTTTTATTGTGATCATTTTCATCAAAATCATGTATTTTTAATGCGATGATATCAACACAATTTTCCTCCTTTCACTAACATGAGGTAGCTTTCATCATACTACACAAATCAGAAATGAAATATCACACCTGATATCTGTATACTTCCTCCTCCCTCTCTCTCTATTTTTCCCCCTCCCTTTGTCTCACTGTTTCTTTCACACACAGAAGCAGAAAGCTACTCCTCATTTCAGAGAATACAAAACTCAGAGCCTCTCTCTCATTCTCTCTCTCAGCGTGTGAGTTCAGGAAAATGGCTGAGGCCAGTATTTCAGTAGAAATAGATCAGTCAAGATCAGTTTATTTGTCCAGTGTGTCTGGATCTCCTGAAGGATCCGGTGACTATCCCCTGTGGTCACAGTTTCTGTAAGGTGTGTATTAAGAAGAAGACTGAAGTCCAAGCTGCTTCTCCTGCTCACTGTTACACTGGACCTGGAGATGTGGAGTGTGATTTCTGCACCGGGAGAAAACACAAAGCCGTCAAGTCCTGTCTGATGTGTCTGGCCTCCTTTTGTGAAACTCACCTGAAACCTCACTATGAAGTTCCTGGATTGAAAAACACAAGTCGAAGCTTCTGGAAATCTACAAGAGAAGATCTGCTCTGAACATGATGAAGTGCTGGAGATCTACTGGCGTACTGACCAAAGCTTCATCTGTTATCTGTGTACGATGGATAAGCACAGAGTTCATGACACAGTCACAGCTGCAACAGAAAGAAGTGAAAAACAGGTGAGACCAAATGCCATTTATGTATTTATCAGAATGATTTTTAAATCATTAAGTCATGATCCCATCAAACAGGTAATAGAACATTCCTGATGACTGGGTGAGGCTACACATGTACACATGATTAAGAGAGAGAGAGAGAGAGAGAGAGAGAGGGAGAAAGAGAGAGACTCAGGGTAAAGCAATTAACATTAGAAAAAATTTCTTTACACATCCTACAGCTTTACATATGCATCTCTAATGAACAGATCCATCAAGGCTTTTAATGCATTGAAAAAGAATTCAAAGATTTAGATTTTTTCATTTTCCTCAGACAGATTTTAAAATGTATTCAAAGATTATGTAATGGCAATTTACACAGAGATGAGTACAAATAAACACACATAGTACACAGAATGTGTGTGGGTGCGAACTCATGTATACAGAAGGAGCAAATGCAGGCAGAAATGGAATTAAAAAAACAAACAAAAAAAAAACTAAAGAACTATTTGTCCTCAGAGTGAGTTAAAGGAGGAGCAGATGAAATTCCAGCAGAGAATCCAGGAGAAGCAGAAGAAGGTGCAGGAGCTGAAACAGACTGTGAACACTATAAAGGTGAGCAGTGAGCAGAGACAGAGCTGCTCCTAGAAACACACACAACATGGACAACCAGTCATTTAGAGTCCCAGTAAGAGAGGGAATGATAGATGAGATTTAAATGTAACTTCATTTTTTAATGTCTCCTAACAGCTCAGTGCACAGACAGCAGTAGATGACAGTGAGAGGATCTTTACTGAGATGATCAGCTCCATGGAGAAAAAGCGCTCGGAGGTGACGGAGCTGATCAGAGCTCAGGAGAAGGCTGAGAGATCCCCTATCTTTTCATGTCCACACATTTTCTTTTTTACTCTTTCATGTAAGACAGTCGTAAAAAGCATTTCACTACATGTCGTACTGTGTATGATGTCCTATGTGAGAAATAAAATTTGAATTTGAAAAAGTTACTCCAGAAAATCTTTCAGAAGGAATTCATCAAAGCCCCTGAACATGGTAAGAGGATCTTTTCCTGCTGGAGCGAGTAAGTCTTTACTCTTTCAGTGTGTCTTCATTTCTGATCACCAAAACACTGTACAGTTTAGAGTTTTAACACAAGCCTGATTCGTGTTAGAAATGAGAAACTCTGCACTCTGGAGCTTCATCAATGAAGTGCGACACCTGATCTATACACACTTCTGATCTATACACACTTCTGATCTACTCACACTTCTGATCTACTCACACTTCTGATCTACATACATTTCTGATCTATACACACTTCTGATCTACATACATTTCTGATCTATACACACTTCTGATCTATACACACTTCTGATCTACATACATTTCTGATCTACATACATTTCTGATCTACATACATTTCTGATCTACATACACTTCTGATCTACATACATTTCTGATCTATACACACTTCTGATCTATACACACTTCTGATCTACATACATTTCTGATCTATACACACTTCTGATCTATACACACTTCTGATCTACATACATTTCTGATCTACATACATTTCTGATCTACATACATTTCTGATCAATACACACTTCTGATCTACATACACTTCTGATCTACATACATTTCTGATCTACACACACTTCTGATCTATACACACTTCTGATCTACATACATTTCTGATCTACATACATTTCTGATCTACATACATTTCTGATCAATACACACTTCTGATCTACATACATTTCTGATCTATACACACTTCTGATCTATACACACTTCTGATCTACATACATTTCTGATCTACATACATTTCTGATCTACATACATTTCTGATCTATACACACTTCTGATCTACATACATTTCTGATCTACTCACACTTCTGATCTACATACATTTCTGATCTACATACACTTCTGATCTACATACATTTCTGATCTACATACATTTCTGATCAATACACACTTCTGATCTACATACATTTCTGATCTACATACATTTCTGATCAATACACACTTCTGATCTACATACACTTCTGATCTACATACATTTCTGATCTACATACATTTCTGATCTACATACATTTCTGATCAATACACACTTCTGATCTACATACATTTCTGATCTATACACACTTCTGATCTATACACACTTCTGATCTACACACACTTCTGATCTACATACATTTCTGATCTACACACACTTCTGATCTACATACATTTCTGATCTACATACATTTCTGATCTATACACACTTCTGATCTACATACATTTCTGATCAATACACACTTCTGATCTACATACATTTCTGATCTACATACATTTCTGATCTATACACACTTCTGATCTACATACATTTCTGATCTACATACATTTCTGATCTACATACATTTCTGATCTATACACACTTCTGATCTACATACATTTCTGATCTACATACACTTCTGATCTACATACATTTCTGATCTACATACATTTCTGATCTATACACACTTCTGATCTACATACATTTCTGATCTACATACACTTCTGATCTACATACATTTCTGATCTACATACACTTCTGATCTACATACATTTCTGATCTACATACATTTCTGATCTATACACACTTCTGATCTACATACATTTCTGATCTACTCACACTTCTGATCTACATACATTTCTGATCTACATACATTTCTGATCTATACACACTTCTGATCTATACACACTTCTGATCTACATACATTTCTGATCTACATACACTTCTGATCTACTCACACTTCTGATCTGCATACACTTCTGATCTACATACATTTCTGATCTACTCACACTTCTGATCTACATACATTTCTGATCTACATACATTTCTGATCTATACACACTTCTGATCTACATACATTTCTGATCTACATACATTTCTGATCTACATACATTTCTGATCTACATACATTTCTGATCTATACACACTTCTGATCTACTCACACTTCTGATCTGCATACATTTCTGATCTACATACACTTCTGATCTATACACACTTCTGATCTACATACATTTCTGATCAATACACACTTCTGATCTACATACATTTCTGATCTATACACACTTCTGATCTACATACACTTCTGATCTACATACATTTCTGATCTACATACATTTCTGATCTATACACACTTCTGATCTACATACATTTCTGATCTATACACACTTCTGATCTACATACATTTCTGATCTACATACATTTCTGATCTACATACACTTCTGATCTACATACATTTCTGATCTACTCACACTTCTGATCTACATACATTTCTGATCTACTCACACTTCTGATCTACATACATTTCTGATCTACATACACTTCTGATCTACATACACTTCTGATCTACATACACTTCTGATCTACATACATTTCTGATCTACATACATTTCTGATCTATACACACTTCTGATCTACACACATTTCTGATCTACATACACTTCTGATCTACATACATTTCTGATCTACATACATTTCTGATCTATACACACTTCTGATCTACATACATTTCTGATCTACATACACTTCTGATCTACATACATTTCTGATCTATACACACTTCTGATCTATACACACTTCTGATCTACATACATTTCTGATCTACATACACTTCTGATCTATACACACTTCTGATCTACATACATTTCTGATCTATACACACTTCTGATCTATACACACTTCTGATCTACATACATTTCTGATCTACATACACTTCTGATCTACATACACTTCTGATCTATACACACTTCTGATCTACATACATTTCTGATCTACTCACACTTCTGATCTACATACATTTCTGATCTACATACACTTCTGATCTACATACATTTCTGATCTACATACATTTCTGATCTATACACACTTCTGATCTACATACATTTCTGATCTACATACATTTCTGATCTACATACACTTCTGATCTACATACATTTCTGATCTACATACATTTCTGATCTATACACACTTCTGATCTACATACATTTCTGATCTACATACATTTCTGATCTACATACATTTCTGATCTACATACACTTCTGATCTACATACATTTCTGATCTACATACATTTCTGATCTATACACACTTCTGATCTACATACATTTCTGATCTACATACATTTCTGATCTACATACATTTCTGATCTACATACACTTCTGATCTACATACATTTCTGATCTACATACATTTCTGATCTACATACATTTCTGATCTACATACACTTCTGATCTACATACACTTCTGATCTACATACATTTCTGATCTACATACACTTCTGATCTACATACATTTCTGATCTACATACATTTCTGATCTATACACACTTCTGATCTACATACATTTCTGATCTACATACATTTCTGATCTACATACATTTCTGATCTACATACACTTCTGATCTACATACATTTCTGATCTACATACATTTCTGATCTATACACACTTCTGATCTACATACATTTCTGATCTACATACACTTCTGATCTACATACATTTCTGATCTACATACATTTCTGATCTATACACACTTCTGATCTATACACACTTCTGATCTACATACATTTCTGATCTACATACACTTCTGATCTACATACACTTCTGATCTATACACACTTCTGATCTACATACATTTCTGATCTACATACACTTCTGATCTACATACATTTCTGATCTACATACACTTCTGATCTACATACATTTCTGATCTACATACATTTCTGATCTATACACACTTCTGATCTACATACATTTCTGATCTACATACACTTCTGATCTACATACACTTCTGATCTACATACATTTCTGATCTACATACATTTCTGATCTATACACACTTCTGATCTACATACATTTCTGATCTACATACACTTCTGATCTACATACATTTCTGATCTACATACATTTCTGATCTATACACACTTCTGATCTACATACATTTCTGATCTACTCACACTTCTGATCTACATACATTTCTGATCTACATACACTTCTGATCTACATACATTTCTGATCAATACACACTTCTGATCTACATACACTTCTGATCTACATACATTTCTGATCTACATACATTTCTGATCTACATACACTTCTGATCAATACACACTTCTGATCTACATACATTTCTGATCAATACACACTTCTGATCTACATACATTTCTGATCAATACACACTTCTGATCTACATACATTTCTGATCTACATACACTTCTGATCTACATACATTTCTGATCAATACACACTTCTGATCTACATACATTTCTGATCTACATACATTTCTGATCAATACACACTTCTGATCTACATACACTTCTGATCTACCTACATTTCTGATCAATACACATTTCTGATCTACATACATTTCTGATCTACATACACTTCTGATCTACATACACTTCTGATCTACATACATTTCTGATCTACATACACTTCTGATCTACATACATTTCTGATCTACATACACTTCTGATCTACATACATTTCTGATCTACATACATTTCTGATCTACATACACTTCTGATCTACATACATTTCTGATCTACATACATTTCTGATCTACATACATTTCTGATCAATACACACTTCTGATCTACATACATTTCTGATCTACATACATTTCTGATCTACATACATTTCTGATCTACATACACTTCTGATCTACATACATTTCTGATCTACATACATTTCTGATCTACATACATTTCTGATCAATACACACTTCTGATCTACATACATTTCTGATCTACATACATTTCTGATCAATACACACTTCTGATCTACATACATTTCTGATCTACATACATTTCTGATCTATACACACTTCTGATCTACACACACTTCTGATCTACATACACTTCTGATCTACATACATTTCTGATCAATACACACTTCTGATCTACATACATTTCTGATCTACATACATTTCTGATCAATACACACTTCTGATCTACATACATTTCTGATCTACATACATTTCTGATCTACATACATTTCTGATCTACATACATTTCTGATCTACATACATTTCTGATCTACATACATTTCTGATCTACATACATTTCTGATCTACATACATTTCTGATCTACTCACACTTCTGATCTACATACATTTCTGATCTACATACATTTCTGATCTACATACACTTCTGATCAATACACACTTCTGATCTACATACATTTCTGATCTACATACATTTCTGATCTACATACATTTCTGATCTACATACATTTCTGATCTACATACACTTCTGATCTACATACATTTCTGATCTACATACACTTCTGATCTACATACATTTCTGATCTACACACACTTCTGATCTACATACATTTCTGATCTACATACACTTCTGATCTACATACATTTCTGATCTACATACACTTCTGATCTACATACATTTCTGATCTACATACATTTCTGATCTACATACATTTCTGATCTACATACATTTCTGATCTACATACATTTCTGATCTACATACATTTCTGATCTACATACATTTCTGATCTATACACACTTCTGATCTACATACATTTCTGATCTACATACATTTCTGATCTACATACACTTCTGATCTACATACATTTCTGATCTACATACACTTCTGATCAACATACATTTCTGATCTACATACATTTCTGATCTACATACACTTCTGATCTACATACATTTCTGATCTACTCACACTTCTGATCTACATACATTTCTGATCTACATACATTTCTGATCAATACACACTTCTGATCTACATACATTTCTGATCTACATACATTTCTGATCAATACACACTTCTGATCTACATACACTTCTGATCTACATACATTTCTGATCTACATACATTTCTGATCAATACACACTTCTGATCTACATACACTTCTGATCTACATACATTTCTGATCTACATACATTTCTGATCTACATACACTTCTGATCAATACACACTTCTGATCTACATACATTTCTGATCTATACACACGTCTGATCTACATACATTTCTGATCAATACACACTTCTGATCTACATACACTTCTGATCTACATACATTTCTGATCTACATACATTTCTGATCTACATACACTTCTGATCAATACACACTTCTGATCTACATACATTTCTGATCTACATACATTTCTGATCTATACACACTTCTGATCTACATACATTTCTGATCAATACACACTTCTGATCTACATACATTTCTGATCTACATACATTTCTGATCAATACACACTTCTGATCTACATACATTTCTGATCTACATACATTTCTGATCAATACACACTTCTGATCTACATACATTTCTGATCTACATACATTTCTGATCTACATACACTTCTGATCTACATACACTTCTGATCTACATACATTTCTGATCTACATACATTTCTGATCTACATACATTTCTGATCAATACACACTTCTGATCTACATACATTTCTGATCTATACACACTTCTGATCTACATACATTTCTGATCTACATACATTTCTGATCTACATACATTTCTGATCAATACACACTTCTGATCTACATACATTTCTGATCTACATACATTTCTGATCTACATACACTTCTGATCTACATACACTTCTGATCTACATACATTTCTGATCTACATACATTTCTGATCTACATACATTTCTGATCTATACACACTTCTGATCTACATACATTTCTGATCAATACACACTTCTGATCTACATACATTTCTGATCTACATACACTTCTGATCTACATACATTTCTGATCTACATACATTTCTGATCAATACACACTTCTGATCTACATACATTTCTGATCTACATACATTTCTGATCTACATACATTTCTGATCTACATACACTTCTGATCTACATACATTTCTGATCTACATACATTTCTGATCAATACACACTTCTGATCTACATACATTTCTGATCTACATACATTTCTGATCTACATACATTTCTGATCAATACACACTTCTGATCTACATACATTTCTGATCTACATACATTTCTGATCTACATACACTTCTGATCTACATACACTTCTGATCTACATACATTTCTGATCAATACACACTTCTGATCTACATACATTTCTGATCTACATACATTTCTGATCAATACACACTTCTGATCTACATACATTTCTGATCTACATACATTTCTGATCTATACACACTTCTGATCTACATACACTTCTGACATACACTTCTGATCTACATACATTTCTGATCAATACACACTTCTGATCTACATACATTTCTGATCTACATACATTTCTGATCTACATACATTTCTGATCTACATACACTTCTGATCTACATACATTTCTGATCTACATACATTTCTGATCTACATACACTTCTGATCTACATACACTTCTGATCTACATACATTTCTGATCAATACACACTTCTGATCTACATACATTTCTGATCTACATACATTTCTGATCAATACACACTTCTGATCTACATACACTTCTGATCTACATACACTTCTGATCTACATACATTTCTGATCTACATACATTTCTGATCTACATACATTTCTGATCTACATACACTTCTGATCTACATACATTTCTGATCTACATACATTTCTGATCTACATACACTTCTGATCTACATACATTTCTGATCAATACACACTTCTGATCTACATACATTTCTGATCTACATACATTTCTGATCTACATACATTTCTGATCAATACACACTTCTGATCTACATACACTTCTGATCTACATACATTTCTGATCAATACACACTTCTGATCTACATACATTTCTGATCTACATACATTTCTGATCAATACACACTTCTGATCTACATACATTTCTGATCTACATACATTTCTGATCTACATACATTTCTGATCAATACACACTTCTGATCTACATACATTTCTGATCTACATACATTTCTGATCAATACACACTTCTGATCTACATACATTTCTGATCAATACACACTTCTGATCTACATACATTTCTGATCTACATACACTTCTGATCTACATACATTTCTGATCAATACACACTTCTGATCTACATACATTTCTGATCTACATACATTTCTGATCAATACACACTTCTGATCTACATACACTTCTGATCTACATACATTTCTGATCTACATACATTTCTGATCTACATACATTTCTGATCAATACACACTTCTGATCTACATACATTTCTGATCAATACACACTTCTGATCTACATACATTTCTGATCTACATACATTTCTGATCAATACACACTTCTGATCTACATACATTTCTGATCAATACACACTTCTGATCTACATACATTTCTGATCTACATACATTTCTGATCAATACACACTTCTGATCTACATACACTTCTGATCTACATACATTTCTGATCAATACACACTTCTGATCTACATACACTTCTGATCTACATACATTTCTGATCTACATACACTTCTGATCTACATACACTTCTGATCTACATACATTTCTGATCTACATACATTTCTGATCAATACACACTTCTGATCTACATACATTTCTGATCTACATACATTTCTGATCAATACACACTTCTGATCTACATACATTTCTGATCTACATACATTTCTGATCTACATACATTTCTGATCTACATACATTTCTGATCTACATACATTTCTGATCTACATACACTTCTGATCTACATACATTTCTGATCTACATACATTTCTGATCTATACACACTTCTGATCTACATACACTTCTGATCTACATACATTTCTGATCTACATACATTTCTGATCTATACACACTTCTGATCTACATACATTTCTGATCTACTCACACTTCTGATCTACATACACTTCTGATCTACATACATTTCTGATCTACATACATTTCTGATCTATACACACTTCTGATCTACATACATTTCTGATCTATACACACTTCTGATCTACATACATTTCTGATCTATACACACTTCTAATCTACATACACTTCTGATCTACATACATTTCTGATCTACATACACTTCTGATCTACATACACGTCTGATCTACATACACTTCTGATCTACATACATTTCTGATCTACTCACACTTCTGATCTACATACATTTCTGATCTACTCACACTTCTGATCTACATACATTTCTGATCTACATACACTTCTGATCTACATACATTTCTGATCTACATACATTTCTGATCTATACACACTTCTGATCTACATACATTTCTGATCTACTCACACTTCTGATCTACATACATTTCTGATCTATACACACTTCTGATCTACTCACACTTCTGATCTACATACATTTCTGATCTACTCACACTTCTGATCTACATACATTTCTGATCTACATACACTTCTGATCTACATACATTTCTGATCTACATACATTTCTGATCTATACACACTTCTGATCTACATACATTTCTGATCTACTCACACTTCTGATCTACATACATTTCTGATCTATACACACTTCTGATCTATACACACTTCTGATCTACATACATTTCTGATCTACATACATTTCTGATCTACATACATTTCTGATCTATACACACTTCTGATCTATACACACTTCTGATCTACATACATTTCTGATCTACATACATTTCTGATCTATACACACTTCTGATCTATACACACTTCTGATCTACATACATTTCTGATCTACATACACTTCTGATCTACATACATTTCTGATCTACTCACACTTCTGATCTACATACATTTCTGATCTATACACACTTCTGATCTACTCACACTTCTGATCTACATACATTTCTGATCTATACACACTTCTGATCTATACACACTTCTGATCTACATACATTTCTGATCTACTCACACTTCTGATCTACATACATTTCTGATCTACATACACTTCTGATCTACTCACACTTCTGATCTACATACATTTCTGATCTACTCACACTTCTGATCTACATACATTTCTGATCTACTCACACTTCTGATCTATACACACTTCTGATCTACATACATTTCTGATCTACTCACACTTCTGATCTACATACATTTCTGATCTACATACATTTCTGATCAATACACACTTCTGATCTACATACATTTCTGATCTACATACACTTCTGATCAATACACACTTCTGATCTACATACATTTCTGATCTATACACACGTCTGATCTACATACATTTCTGATCAATACACACTTCTGATCTACATACACTTCTGATCTACATACATTTCTGATCTACATACATTTCTGATCAATACACACTTCTGATCAATACACACTTCTGATCTACATACACTTCTGATCTACATACATTTCTGATCTACATACATTTCTGATCTACATACATTTCTGATCAATACACACTTCTGATCTACATACATTTCTGATCTACATACATTTCTGATCAATACACACTTCTGATCTACATACATTTCTGATCTACATACATTTCTGATCTACATACATTTCTGATCTACATACACTTCTGATCTACATACATTTCTGATCTACATACACTTCTGATCTACATACATTTCTGATCTACATACATATCTGATCAATACACACTTCTGATCTACATACATTTCTGATCTACATACATTTCTGATCTACATACATTTCTGATCTACATACACTTCTGATCTACATACATTTCTGATCTACATACACTTCTGATCTACATACACTTCTGATCTACATACATTTCTGATCAATACACACTTCTGATCTACATACATTTCTGATCTATACACACTTCTGATCTACATACATTTCTGATCTACATACATTTCTGATCTACACACTTCTGATCTACATACACTTCTGATCTACATACATTTCTGATCTACATACATTTCTGATCAATACACACTTCTGATCTACATACACTTCTGATCTACATACATTTCTGATCTATACACACTTCTGATCTACATACATTTCTGATCTACATACATTTCTGATCTACATACTCTTCTGATCTACATACATTTCTGATCTACATACATTTCTGATCTACATACATTTCTGATCAATACACACTTCTGATCTACATACACTTCTGATCTACATACATTTCTGATCTACATACATTTCTGATCTACATACATTTCTGATCAATACACACTTCTGATCTACATACATTTCTGATCTACATACACTTCTGATCTACATACATTTCTGATCTACATACATTTCTGATCAATACACACTTCTGATCTACATACATTTCTGATCTATACACACTTCTGATCTACATACATTTCTGATCTACATACATTTCTGATCTACATACACTTCTGATCTACATACATTTCTGATCTACATACATTTCTGATCAATACACACTTCTGATCAATACACACTTCTGATCTACATACATTTCTGATCTACATACATTTCTGATCAATACACACTTCTGATCTACATACATTTCTGATCAATACACACTTCTGATCTACATACATTTCTGATCTACATACATTTCTGATCAATACACACTTCTGATCTACATACATTTCTGATCTACATACATTTCTGATCAATACACACTTCTGATCTACATACATTTCTGATCTACATACATTTCTGATCTACATACACTTCTGATCTACATACACTTCTGATCTACATACATTTCTGATCTACATACATTTCTGATCTACATACATTTCTGATCTACATACATTTCTGATCTACATACATTTCTGATCTATACACACTTCTGATCTACATACATTTCTGATCTATACACACTTCTGATCTACATACATTTCTGATCAATACACACTTCTGATCTACATACATTTCTGATCTACATACATTTCTGATCTACATACACTTCTGATCTACATACACTTCTGATCTACATACATTTCTGATCAATACACACTTCTGATCTACATACATTTCTGATCTACATACATTTCTGATCAATACACACTTCTGATCTACATACATTTCTGATCTACATACATTTCTGATCTACATACACTTCTGATCTACATACACTTCTGATCTACATACATTTCTGATCAATACACACTTCTGATCTACATACATTTCTGATCTACATACATTTCTGATCAATACACACTTCTGATCTACATACATTTCTGATCTACATACACTTCTGATCTACATACATTTCTGATCTACATACATTTCTGATCAATACACACTTCTGATCTACATACATTTCTGATCTACATACATTTCTGATCTACATACATTTCTGATCAATACACACTTCTGATCTACATACATTTCTGATCTACATACATTTCTGATCTACATACATTTCTGATCTACATACACTTCTGATCTACATACATTTCTGATCAATACACACTTCTGATCTACATACATTTCTGATCTACATACATTTCTGATCAATACACACTTCTGATCTACATACATTTCTGATCTACATACATTTCTGATCTATACACACTTCTGATCTACACACACTTCTGATCTACATACACTTCTGATCTACATACATTTCTGATCAATACACACTTCTGATCTACATACATTTCTGATCTACATACATTTCTGATCAATACACACTTCTGATCTACATACACTTCTGATCTACCTACATTTCTGATCAATACACATTTCTGATCTACATACATTTCTGATCTACATACACTTCTGATCTACATACACTTCTGATCTACATACATTTCTGATCTACATACATTTCTGATCAATACACATTTCTGATCTACATACATTTCTGATCTACATACATTTCTGATCAATACACACTTCTGATCTACATACATTTCTGATCAATACACACTTCTGATCTACACACATTTCTGATCTACATACATTTCTGATCTACATACATTTCTGATCAATACACACTTCTGATCTACATACACTTCTGATCTACATACATTTCTGATCAATACACACTTCTGATCTACATACACTTCTGATCTACATACATTTCTGATCAATACACACTTCTGATCTACACACATTTCTGATCTACATACATTTCTGATCTACATACATTTCTGATCAATACACACTTCTGATCTACATACATTTCTGATCTACATACATTTCTGATCAATACACACTTCTGATCTACATACATTTCTGATCAATACACACTTCTGATCTACACACATTTCTGATCTACATACATTTCTGATCTACATACATTTCTGATCAATACACACTTCTGATCTACATACATTTCTGATCTACATACATTTCTGATCAATACACACTTCTGATCTACATACACTTCTGATCTACATACATTTCTGATCTACATACATTTCTGATCTACATACATTTCTGATCAATACACACTTCTGATCTACATACATTTCTGATCAATACACACTTCTGATCTACATACATTTCTGATCTACATACATTTCTGATCAATACACACTTCTGATCTACATACATTTCTGATCAATACACACTTCTGATCTACAGACATTTCTGATCTACATACATTTCTGATCAATACACACTTCTGATCTACATACACTTCTGATCTACATACATTTCTGATCAATACACACTTCTGATCTACATACACTTCTGATCTACATACATTTCTGATCAATACACACTTCTGATCTACATACACTTCTGATCTACATACATTTCTGATCTACATACATTTCTGATCAATACACACTTCTGATCTACATACATTTCTGATCTACATACATTTCTGATCAATACACACTTCTGATCTACATACATTTCTGATCAATACACACTTCTGATCTACATACATTTCTGATCTATACACACTTCTGATCTACATACATTTCTGATCTACATACATTTCTGATCTACATACATTTCTGATCTACATACATTTCTGATCTATACACACTTCTGATCTACATACATTTCTGATCTACATACATTTCTGATCTATACACACTTCTGATCTACATACACTTCTGATCTACATACATTTCTGATCTACATACATTTCTGATCTATACACACTTCTGATCTACATACATTTCTGATCTACATACATTTCTGATCTACATACACTTCTGATCTACATACATTTCTGATCTACATACATTTCTGATCTATACACACTTCTGATCTACATACATTTCTGATCTATACACACTTCTGATCTACATACATTTCTGATCTATACACACTTCTGATCTACATACATTTCTGATCTACATACATTTCTGATCTATACACACTTCTGATCTACATACATTTCTGATCTACATACACTTCTGATCTACATACATTTCTGATCTACTCACACTTCTGATCTACATACATTTCTGATCTACATACACTTCTGATCTACATACACTTCTGATCTACTCACACTTCTGATCTACATACATTTCTGATCTACATACATTTCTGATCTATACACACTTCTGATCTACATACATTTCTGATCTACTCACACTTCTGATCTACATACATTTCTGATCTATACACACTTCTGATCTATACACACTTCTGATCTACATACATTTCTGATCTACATACATTTCTGATCTACATACATTTCTGATCTATACACACTTCTGATCTATACACACTTCTGATCTACATACATTTCTGATCTACATACACTTCTGATCTATACACACTTCTGATCTACATACATTTCTGATCTACATACATTTCTGATCTATACACACTTCTGATCTACATACATTTCTGATCTACTCACACTTCTGATCTACATACATTTCTGATCTATACACACTTCTGATCTACTCACACTTCTGATCTACATACATTTCTGATCTATACACACTTCTGATCTATACACACTTCTGATCTACATACATTTCTGATCTACTCACACTTCTGATCTACATACATTTCTGATCTACATACACTTCTGATCTACTCACACTTCTGATCTACATACATTTCTGATCTACTCACACTTCTGATCTACATACATTTCTGATCTACTCACACTTCTGATCAATACACACTTCTGATCTACATACATTTCTGATCTACTCACACTTCTGATCTACATACATTTCTGATCTACATACATTTCTGATCAATACACACTTCTGATCTACATACATTTCTGATCTACATACATTTCTGATCAATACACACTTCTGATCTACATACATTTCTGATCTACATACATTTCTGATCTACATACATTTCTGATCAATACACACTTCTGATCTACATACACTTCTGATCTACATACATTTCTGATCTACATACATTTCTGATCAATACACACTTCTGATCTACATACACTTCTGATCTACATACATTTCTGATCTACATACATTTCTGATCTACATACATTTCTGATCTACATACACTTCTGATCTACATACACTTCTGATCTACATACATTTCTGATCAATACACACTTCTGATCTACATACATTTCTGGTCTACATACATTTCTGATCTACATACATTTCTGATCTACATACACTTCTGATCTACATACATTTCTGATCTACATACACTTCTGATCTACATACATTTCTGATCTACATACATTTCTGATCTACATACACTTCTGATCTACATACATTTCTGATCTACATACATTTCTGATCTACATACATTTCTGATCTACATACACTTCTGATCTACATACATTTCTGATCTACATACACTTCTGATCTACATACACTTCTGATCTACATACACTTCTGATCTATACACACTTCTGATCTACATACATTTCTGATCTACTCACACTTCTGATCTACATACATTTCTGATCTACATACATTTCTGATCTATACACACTTCTGATCTACATACATTTCTGATCAATACACACTTCTGATCTACATACATTTCTGATCTACATACATTTCTGATCTACATACATTTCTGATCTATACACACTTCTGATCTACATACATTTCTGATCTACATACATTTCTGATCAATACACACTTCTGATCTACATACATTTCTGATCTATACACACTTCTGATCTACTCACACTTCTGATCTACATACATTTCTGATCTACATACACTTCTGATCTATACACACTTCTGATCTACATACATTTCTGATCTACATACATTTCTGATCTATACACACTTCTGATCTATACACACTTCTGATCTACATACATTTCTGATCTACATACATTTCTGATCAATACACACTTCTGATCTACATACATTTCTGATCTATACACACTTCTGATCTACATACATTTCTGATCTACATACACTTCTGATCTACATACATTTCTGATCTACATACACTTCTGATCTACATACATTTCTGATCTACTCACACTTCTGATCTACATACATTTCTGATCTACATACATTTCTGATCTACATACACTTCTGATCTACATACACTTCTGATCTACATACATTTCTGATCTACATACATTTCTGATCAATACACACTTCTGATCTACATACATTTCTGATCTACATACACTTCTGATCTACATACATTTCTGATCTACATACATTTCTGATCTACATACACTTCTGATCTACATACATTTCTGATCTACATACATTTCTGATCTACATACATTTCTGATCTATACACACTTCTGATCTATACACACTTCTGATCTACATACATTTCTGATCTACATACACTTCTGATCTACATACACTTCTGATCTATACACACTTCTGATCTACATACATTTCTGATCTACATACACTTCTGATCTATACACACTTCTGATCTACATACATTTCTGATCTACATACATTTCTGATCAATACACACTTCTGATCTACATACACTTCTGATCTACTCACACTTCTGATCTACATACATTTCTGATCTACATACACTTCTGATCTACATACATTTCTGATCTACATACATTTCTGATCTATACACACTTCTGATCTACATACATTTCTGATCTACATACACTTCTGATCTACATACACTTCTGATCTACATACATTTCTGATCTACATACACTTCTGATCTACATACATTTCTGATCTACATACATTTCTGATCTATACACACTTCTGATCTACATACATTTCTGATCTACTCACACTTCTGATCTACATACATTTCTGATCTACATACACTTCTGATCTACATACATTTCTGATCTACTCACACTTCTGATCTACATACATTTCTGATCTACATACATTTCTGATCAATACACACTTCTGATCTACATACACTTCTGATCTACATACATTTCTGATCAATACACACTTCTGATCTACATACATTTCTGATCTACATACATTTCTGATCTACATACACTTCTGATCTACATACACTTCTGATCTACATACATTTCTGATCTACATACATTTCTGATCTATACACACTTCTGATCTACATACACTTCTGATCTACATACATTTCTGATCTACATACATTTCTGATCAATACACACTTCTGATCTACATACACTTCTGATCTACATACATTTCTGATCTACATACATTTCTGATCTATACACACTTCTGAT
The DNA here is from genome assembly GCF_019097595.1 of Hemibagrus wyckioides. Classification (NCBI taxonomy): domain Eukaryota; kingdom Metazoa; phylum Chordata; class Actinopteri; order Siluriformes; family Bagridae; genus Hemibagrus; species Hemibagrus wyckioides. The sequence continues at coordinate 41,451,206 of NC_080715.1, read as the reverse complement.
CTACATACACTTCTGATCTACATACATTTCTGATCTACATACATTTCTGATCAATACACACTTCTGATCTACATACACTTCTGATCTACATACATTTCTGATCTACATACACTTCTGATCAATACACACTTCTGATCTACATACATTTCTGATCTATACACACGTCTGATCTACATACATTTCTGATCAATACACACTTCTGATCTACATACACTTCTGATCTACATACATTTCTGATCTACATACATTTCTGATCAATACACACTTCTGATCTACATACACTTCTGATCTACATACATTTCTGATCAATACACACTTCTGATCTACATACACTTCTGATCTACATACATTTCTGATCTACATACATTTCTGATCAATACACACTTCTGATCTACATACATTTCTGATCTACATACATTTCTGATCAATACACACTTCTGATCTACATACATTTCTGATCAATACACACTTCTGATCTACACACACTTCTGATCTACATACACTTCTGATCTACATACATTTCTGATCAATACACACTTCTGATCTACATACATTTCTGATCTACATACATTTCTGATCAATACACACTTCTGATCTACATACACTTCTGATCTACATACATTTCTGATCTACATACACTTCTGATCTACATACATTTCTGATCAATACACACTTCTGATCTACATACATTTCTGATCTACATACATTTCTGATCAATACACACTTCTGATCTACATACATTTCTGATCAATACACACTTCTGATCAATACACACTTCTGATCTACATACATTTCTGATCAATACACACTTCTGATCTACATACATTTCTGATCAATACACACTTCTGATCTACATACACTTCTGATCTACATACATTTCTGATCTACATACATTTCTGATCAATACACACTTCTGATCTACATACATTTCTGATCTACATACATTTCTGATCTACACACTTCTGATCTACATACATTTCTGATCTACATACATTTCTGATCTACATACATTTCTGATCTACATACATTTCTGATCAATACACACTTCTGATCTACATATATTTCTGATCTATTCACACTTCTGATCTACATACATTTCTGATCAATACACACTTCTGATCTACATACATTTCTGATCTATTCACACTTCTGATCTACATACATTTCTGATCAATACACACTTCTGATCTACATACACTTCTGATCTACATACATTTCTGATCAATACACACTTCTGATCTACATACATTTCTGATCAATACACACTTCTGATCTACATACATTTCTGATCTATACACACTTCTGATCTACATACATTTCTGATCAATACACACTTCTGATCTACATACATTTCTGATCTACATACACTTCTGATCTACATACATTTCTGATCAATACACACTTCTGATCTACATACATTTCTGATCAATACACACTTCTGATCTACATACATTTCTGATCTACATACATTTCTGATCTACATACATTTCTGATCTACATACATTTCTGATCTATACACACTTCTGATCTACATACATTTCTGATCTACTCACACTTCTGATCTACATACACTTCTGATCTACATACATTTCTGATCTACATACATTTCTGATCTATACACACTTCTGATCTACATACATTTCTGATCTATACACACTTCTGATCTACATACATTTCTGATCTATACACACTTCTGATCTACATACACTTCTGATCTACATACATTTCTGATCTACATACATTTCTGATCTACATACATTTCTGATCTACATACATTTCTGATCTACTCACACTTCTGATCTACATACATTTCTGATCTACTCACACTTCTGATCTACATACATTTCTGATCTACATACACTTCTGATCTACATACATTTCTGATCTACATACATTTCTGATCTATACACACTTCTGATCTACATACATTTCTGATCTACTCACACTTCTGATCTACATACATTTCTGATCTACATACACTTCTGATCTACATACATTTCTGATCTACATACATTTCTGATCTATACACACTTCTGATCTACATACATTTCTGATCTACTCACACTTCTGATCTACATACATTTCTGATCTATACACACTTCTGATCTATACACACTTCTGATCTACATACATTTCTGATCTACATACATTTCTGATCTACATACATTTCTGATCTATACACACTTCTGATCTATACACACTTCTGATCTACATACATTTCTGATCTACATACATTTCTGATCTATACACACTTCTGATCTATACACACTTCTGATCTACATACATTTCTGATCTACATACACTTCTGATCTACATACATTTCTGATCTACTCACACTTCTGATCTACATACATTTCTGATCTATACACACTTCTGATCTATACACACTTCTGATCTACATACATTTCTGATCTACATACACTTCTGATCTACATACATTTCTGATCTACTCACACTTCTGATCTACATACATTTCTGATCTATACACACTTCTGATCTACATACATTTCTGATCAATACACACTTCTGATCTACTCACACTTCTGATCTACATACATTTCTGATCTACATACATTTCTGATCTATACACACTTCTGATCTACATACATTTCTGATCAATACACATTTCTGATCTATACACACTTCTGATCTACATACATTTCTGATCAATACACACTTCTGATCTATACACACTTCTGATCTACATACATTTCTGATCTACTCACACTTCTGATCTACATACATTTCTGATCTACATACACTTCTGATCTACTCACACTTCTGATCTACATACATTTCTGATCTACTCACACTTCTGATCTACATACATTTCTGATCTACTCACACTTCTGATCTATACACACTTCTGATCTACATACATTTCTGATCTACTCACACTTCTGATCTACATACATTTCTGATCTACATACATTTCTGATCAATACACACTTCTGATCTACATACATTTCTGATCTACATACACTTCTGATCAATACACACTTCTGATCTACATACATTTCTGATCTATACACACTTCTGATCTACATACACTTCTGATCTACATACATTTCTGATCTACATACACTTCTGATCTACATACACTTCTGATCTACATACACTTCTGATCTACATACACTTCTGATCTACATACATTTCTGATCTACATACATTTCTGATCTACTCACACTTCTGATCTACATACATTTCTGATCTACTCACACTTCTGATCTACATACATTTCTGATCTACATACACTTCTGATCTACATACATTTCTGATCTACATACATTTCTGATCTATACACACTTCTGATCTACATACATTTCTGATCTACTCACACTTCTGATCTACATACATTTCTGATCTATACACACTTCTGATCTACTCACACTTCTGATCTACATACATTTCTGATCTACTCACACTTCTGATCTACATACATTTCTGATCTACATACACTTCTGATCTACATACATTTCTGATCTACATACATTTCTGATCTATACACACTTCTGATCTACATACATTTCTGATCTACTCACACTTCTGATCTACATACATTTCTGATCTATACACACTTCTGATCTACATACATTTCTGATCTACATACATTTCTGATCTACATACATTTCTGATCTATACACACTTCTGATCTATACACACTTCTGATCTACATACATTTCTGATCTACATACATTTCTGATCTATACACACTTCTGATCTATACACACTTCTGATCTACATACATTTCTGATCTACATACACTTCTGATCTACATACATTTCTGATCTACTCACACTTCTGATCTACATACATTTCTGATCTATACACACTTCTGATCTACTCACACTTCTGATCTATACACACTTCTGATCTACATACATTTCTGATCTATACACACTTCTGATCTATACACACTTCTGATCTACATACATTTCTGATCTACTCACACTTCTGATCTACATACATTTCTGATCTACATACATTTCTGATCTACATACATTTCTGATCAATACACACTTCTGATCTACACACATTTCTGATCTACATACATTTCTGATCTACATACATTTCTGATCAATACACACTTCTGATCTACATACATTTCTGATCAATACACACTTCTGATCTACACACATTTCTGATCTACATACATTTCTGATCTACATACATTTCTGATCAATACACACTTCTGATCTACACACATTTCTGATCTACATACATTTCTGATCTACATACACTTCTGATCTACATACATTTCTGATCAATACACACTTCTGATCTACATACACTTCTGATCTACATACACTTCTGATCTACATACACTTCTGATCTACATACATTTCTGATCTACATACATTTCTGATCAATACACACTTCTGATCTACATACATTTCTGATCTACATACATTTCTGATCAATACACACTTCTGATCTACATACATTTCTGATCTACATACATTTCTGATCAATACACACTTCTGATCTACATACATTTCTGATCTACATACATTTCTGATCTACATACACTTCTGATCTACATACACTTCTGATCTACATACATTTCTGATCTACATACATTTCTGATCTACATACACTTCTGATCTACATACACTTCTGATCTACATACATTTCTGATCTACATACACTTCTGATCTACATACACTTCTGATCTACATACATTTCTGATCTACATACATTTCTGATCTACATACACTTCTGATCTACATACATTTCTGATCTACATACATTTCTGATCTACATACACTTCTGATCTACATACATTTCTGATCTACATACACTTCTGATCTACATACATTTCTGATCTACATACATTTCTGATCTACATACACTTCTGATCTACATACATTTCTGATCTACATACACTTCTGATCTACATACATTTCTGATCTACATACATACATTTCTGATCTACATACACTTCTGATCTACATACATTTCTGATCTACATACATTTCTGATCTACATACACTTCTGATCTACATACATTTCTGATCTACATACATTTCTGATCTACATACATTTCTGATCTATACACACTTCTGATCTACATACACTTCTGATCTACATACATTTCTGATCTATACACACTTCTGATCTACATACACTTCTGATCTACATACATTTCTGATCTACATACACTTCTGATCTACATACATTTCTGATCTATACACACTTCTGATCTACATACATTTCTGATCTACATACATTTCTGATCAATACACACTTCTGATCTACATACATTTCTGATCTACATACACTTCTGATCTACATACACTTCTGATCTACATACATTTCTGATCAATACACACTTCTGATCTACATACATTTCTGATCTATACACACTTCTGATCTACATACATTTCTGATCTACATACATTTCTGATCAATACACACTTCTGATCTACATACACTTCTGATCTACATACATTTCTGATCTACATACATTTCTGATCAATACACACTTCTGATCTACATACATTTCTGATCAATACACACTTCTGATCTACATACATTTCTGATCTACATACATTTCTGATCTACATACACTTCTGATCTACATACATTTCTGATCTACATACATTTCTGATCTACATACACTTCTGATCTACATACATTTCTGATCTACATACATTTCTGATCTACATACACTTCTGATCTACATACATTTCTGATCTACATACACTTCTGATCTACATACATTTCTGATCAATACACACTTCTGATCTACATACATTTCTGATCAATACACACTTCTGATCTACATACGTTTCTGATCAATACACACTTCTGATCTACATACATTTCTGATCAATACACACTTCTGATCTACATACATTTCTGATCTACATACATTTCTGATCTACATACATTTCTGATCTACATACACTTCTGATCTACATACATTTCTGATCAATACACACTTCTGATCTACATACATTTCTGATCTACATACACTTCTGATCTACATACATTTCTGATCTACATACATTTCTGATCTACATACATTTCTGATCTACATACATTTCTGATCAATACACACTTCTGATCTACATACACTTCTGATCTACATACATTTCTGATCTACATACATTTCTGATCAATACACACTTCTGATCTACATACATTTCTGATCTACATACATTTCTGATCAATACACACTTCTGATCTACATACATTTCTGATCTACATACACTTCTGATCTACATACATTTCTGATCTACATACATTTCTGATCAATACACACTTCTGATCTACATACACTTCTGATCTACATACATTTCTGATCAATACACACTTCTGATCTACATACACTTCTGGTCTACATACATTTCTGATCAATACACATTTCTGATCTACATACATTTCTGATCTACATACACTTCTGATCTACATACATTTCTGATCTACATACATTTCTGATCTACATACATTTCTGATCAATACACACTTCTGATCTACATACATTTCTGATCTACATACATTTCTGATCAATACACACTTCTGATCTACATACATTTCTGATCAATACACATTTCTGATCTACATACATTTCTGATCAATACACACTTCTGATCTACATACATTTCTGATCAATACACATTTCTGATCTACATACACTTCTGATCTACATACACTTCTGATCTACATACATTTCTGATCAATACACACTTCTGATCTACATACACTTCTGATCTACATACATTTCTGATCAATACACACTTCTGATCTACATACATTTCTGATCAATACACATTTCTGATCTACATACATTTCTGATCAATACACACTTCTGATCTACATACACTTCTGATCTACATACATTTCTGATCAATACACATTTCTGATCTACATACATTTCTGATCTACATACATTTCTGATCTACATACATTTCTGATCAATACACACTTCTGATCTACATACACTTCTGATCTACATACATTTCTGATCAATACACACTTCTGATCTACATACATTTCTGATCTACATACATTTCTGATCAATACACACTTCTGATCTACATACATTTCTGATCAATACACACTTCTGATCTACATACATTTCTGATCAATACACACTTCTGATCTACATACATTTCTGATCTACATACACTTCTGATCTACATACACTTCTGATCTACATACACTTCTGATCTACATACATTTCTGATCAATACACACTTCTGATCTACATACATTTCTGATCAATACACACTTCTGATCTACATACATTTCTGATCAATACACACTTCTGATCTACATACATTTCTGATCTACATACATTTCTGATCAATACACACTTCTGATCTACATACATTTCTGATCAATACACACTTCTGATCTACATACATTTCTGATCTACATACACTTCTGATCTACATACACTTCTGATCTACATACACTTCTGATCTACATACACTTCTGATCTACATACATTTCTGATCAATACACACTTCTGATCTACATACACTTCTGATCTACATACATTTCTGATCAATACACACTTCTGATCTACATACATTTCTGATCAATACACACTTCTGATCTACATACATTTCTGATCTACATACACTTCTGATCTACATACATTTCTGATCAATACACACTTCTGATCTACATACACTTCTGATCTACATACATTTCTGATCTACATACATTTCTGATCAATACACACTTCTGATCTACATACATTTCTGATCTACATACATTTCTGATCTACACACTTCTGATCTACATACATTTCTGATCTACATACATTTCTGATCTACATACATTTCTGATCTACATACATTTCTGATCAATACACACTTCTGATCTACATATATTTCTGATCTACATACACTTCTGATCTACATGATCTACACTTCTGATCTACATACATTTCTGATCAATACACACTTCTGATCTACATACACTTTCTGATCTACACACTTCTGATCTATACACTTCTGATCTACATACATTTCTGTTCAATACACACTTCTGTTCTACATACATTTCTGTTCTACATACATTTCTGATCTACCTACATTTCTGATCAATACACACTTCTGATCTACATACATTTCTGATCTACATACATTTCTGATCTACATACATTTCTGATCAATACACACTTCTGATCTACATACATTTCTGATCTACATACACTTCTGATCTACATACATTTCTTGATCTCTACATACATTTCTGATCTACATACATTTCTGATCAATACACACTTCTGATCTACATACACTTCTGATCTACATACATTTCTGATCTACATACATTTCTGATCTACATACACTTCTGATCTACATACATTTCTGATCTACATACATTTTTGATCTACATACACTTCTGATCTACATACATTTATGATCTACATACACTTCTGATCTACATACATTTCTGATCAATACACACTTCTGATCTACATACACTTCTGATCTACATACATTTCTGATCTACATACATTTCTGATCAATACACACTTCTGATCTACATACATTTCTGATCTACATACATTTCTGATCAATACACACTTCTGATCTACATACACTTCTGATCTACATACATTTCTGATCTACATACATTTCTGATCAATACACACTTCTGATCTACATACATTTCTGATCTACATACACTTCTGATCTACATACATTTCTGATCTACATACATTTCTGATCTACATACACTTCTGATCTACATACATTTCTGATCTACATACATTTCTGATCAATACACACTTCTGATCTACATATATTTCTGATCTATTCACACTTCTGATCTACATACATTTCTGATCAATACACACTTCTGATCTACATACATTTCTGATCTATTCACACTTCTGATCTACATACATTTCTGATCAATACACACTTCTGATCTACATACATTTCTGATCTACATACATTTCTGATCTACCTACATTTCTGATCAATACACACTTCTGATCTACATACATTTCTGATCTACATACATTTCTGATCTACATACATTTCTGATCAATACACACTTCTGATCTACATACATTTCTGATCTACATACACTTCTGATCTACATACATTTCTGATCTACATACATTTCTGATCTACATACATTTCTGATCAATACACACTTCTGATCTACATACATTTCTGATCTACATACATTTCTGATCTACATACATTTCTGATCAATACACACTTCTGATCTACATACATTTCTGATCTACATACATTTCTGATCAATACACACTTCTGATCTACATACATTTCTGATCTACATACATTTCTGATCTACATACATTTCTGATCAATACACACTTCTGATCTACATACATTTCTGATCTACATACATTTCTGATCTACATACATTTCTGATCAATACACTTCTGATCTACATACATTTCTGACCTACATACATTTCTGATCAATACACACTTCTGATCTACATACCTTCTGATCTACATACATTTCTGATCTACATACATTTCTGATCAATACACACTTCTGATCTACATACATTTCTGATTCTACATACATTTCTGATCAATACACACTTCTGATCTACATACATTTCTGATCTACATACATTTCTGTTCAATACACAATTCTGATCTACATACATTTCTGATCAATACCACACTTCTGATCTACATACATTTCTGATCTACATACATTTCTGATCAATACACACTTCTGATCTACATACATTTCTGATCTACATACACTTCTGATCTACACACACATTCTGATCAATACACACTTCTGATCTACATACATTTCTGATCAATACACACTTCTGATCTACATACATTTCTGATCTACATACATTTCTGATCAATACACACTTCTGATCTACATACATTTTCTGATCAATACACACTTCTGATCTACATACATTTCTGATCATACACTACACTTCTGATCTACATACATTTCTGATCTACATACATTTCTGATCTACATACATTTCTGATCAATACACACTTCTGATCTACATACATTTCTGATCTACATACATTTCTGATCTACATACATTTCTGATCTACATACATTTCTGATCAATACACACTTCTGATCTACATACATTTCTGATCTACATACATTTCTGATCTACATACATTTCTGATCTACATACATTTCTGATCAATACACACTTCTGATCTACATACATTTCTGATCAATACACACTTCTGATCTACATACATTTCTGATATACATACATTTCTGATCAATACACACTTCTGATCTACATACATTTCTGATCTACATACACTTCTGATCTACATACATTTCTGATCAATACACACTTCTGATCTACATACATTTCTGATCTACATACATTTCTGATCAATACACACTTCTGATCTACATACATTTCTGATCTACATACATTTCTGATCTACATACATTTCTGATCTACATACATTTCTGATCAATACACACTTCTGATCTACATACATTTCTGATCAATACACACTTCTGATCTACATACATTTCTGATATACATACATTTCTGATCAATACACACTTCTGATCTACATACACTTCTGATCTACATACATTTCTGATATACATACATTTCTGATCAATACACACTTCTGATCTACATACATTTCTGATCTACATACACTTCTGATCTACATACATTTCTGATCAATACACACTTCTGATCTACATACATTTCTGATCTACATACACTTCTGATCTACATACATTTCTGATCTACATACATTTCTGATCTACATACACTTCTGATCTACATACATTTCTGATCAATACACACTTCTGATCTACATACACTTCTGATCTACATACACTTCTGATCTACATACACTTCTGATCAATACACACTTCTGATCTACATACATTTCTGATCTACATCCATTTCTGATCTATACACACTTCTGATCTACATACATTTCTGATCAATACACACTTCTGATCTACACACACTTCTGATCTACATACATTTCTGATCAATACACACTTCTGATCTACATACATTTCTGATCTACATCCATTTCTGATCTATACACACTTCTGATCTACATACATTTCTGATCAATACACACTTCTGATCTACATACATTTCTGATCAATACACACTTCTGATCTACATACATTTCTGATCTACATACATTTCTGATCTATACACACTTCTGATCTACATACATTTCTGATCAATACACACTTCTGATCTACATACATTTCTGATCTATACACACTTCTGATCAATACACACTTCTGATCTACATACATTTCTGATCAATACACACTTCTGATCTACATACATTTCTGATCAATACACATTTCTGATCTACATACATTTCTGATCAATACACACTTCTGATCTACATACATTTCTGATCAATACACATTTCTGATCTACATACATTTCTGATCAATACACATTTCTGATCTACATACATTTCTGATCAATACACACTTCTGACATACATACATTTCTGATCTACATACACTTCTGATCTACATACACTTCTGATCTACATACATTTCTGATCAATACACACTTCTGATCTACATACATTTCTGATCAATACACACTTCTGATCTACATACATTTCTGATCAATACACACTTCTGATCTACATACATTTCTGATCTACATACATTTCTGATCAATACACACTTCTGATCTACATACATTTCTGATCAATACACACTTCTGATCTACATACATTTCTGATCAATACACACTTCTGATCTACATACATTTCTGATCTACATACACTTCTGATCTACATACATTTCTGATCTACATACATTTCTGATCTACATACACTTCTGATCTACATACATTTCTGATCAATACACACTTCTGATCTACATACACTTCTGATCTACATACACTTCTGATCTACATACACTTCTGATCAATACACACTTCTGATCTACATACATTTCTGATCTACATCCATTTCTGATCTATACACACTTCTGATCTACATACATTTCTGATCAATACACACTTCTGATCTACACACACTTCTGATCTACATACATTTCTGATCAATACACACTTCTGATCTACATACATTTCTGATCTACATCCATTTCTGATCTATACACACTTCTGATCTACATACATTTCTGATCAATACACACTTCTGATCTACATACATTTCTGATCAATACACACTTCTGATCTACATACATTTCTGATCTACATACATTTCTGATCTATACACACTTCTGATCTACATACATTTCTGATCTACATACATTTCTGATCTATACACACTTCTGATCAATACACACTTCTGATCTACATACATTTCTGATCAATACACATTTCTGATCTACATACATTTCTGATCAATACACACTTCTGATCTACATACATTTCTGATCTATACACACTTCTGATCTACATACATTTCTGATCAATACACATTTCTGATCTACATACATTTCTGATCAATACACACTTCTGATCTACATACATTTCTGATCTATACACACTTCTGACATACATACATTTCTGATCTACATACACTTCTGATCTACATACACTTCTGATCTACATACATTTCTGATCAATACACACTTCTGATCTACATACATTTCTGATCAATACACACTTCTGATCTACACACACTTCTGATCTACATACATTTCTGATCAATACACACTTCTGATCTACATACATTTCTGATCTACATACATTTCTGATCAATACACATTTCTGATCTACATACATTTCTGATCAATACACACTTCTGATCTACATACATTTCTGATCAATACACACTTCTGATCTACATACATTTCTGATCTATACACACTTCTGATCTACATACATTTCTGATCTACATACATTTCTGATCTACATACACTTCTGATCTACATACATTTCTGATCAATACACACTTCTGATCAATACACATTTCTGATCTACATACATTTCTGATCTACATACACTTCTGATCTACATACATTTCTGATCTACATACATTTCTGATCAATACACACTTCTGATCTACATACATTTCTGATCTACATACATTTCTGATCTACATACACTTCTGATCTACATACATTTCTGATCTACTCACACTTCTGATCTACATACATTTCTGATCTACACACACTTCTGATCTACATACATTTCTGATCTACATACACTTCTGATCAATACACACTTCTGATCTACATACACTTCTGGTCTACATACATTTCTGATCAACATACATTTCTGATCTACATACACACTTCTGATCTACATACATTTCTGATCTACATACATTTCTGATCTACATACATTTCTGATCAATACACACTTCTGATCTACATACATTTCTGATCTACATACATTTCTGATCAATACACACTTCTGATCTACATACATTTCTGATCTACATACATTTCTGATCTACATACACTTCTGATCTACATACATTTCTGATCTATACACACTTCTGATCTACATACATTTCTGATCAATACACACTTCTGATCTACATACATTTCTGATCTACATACATTTCTGATCAATACACACTTCTGATCTACATACATTTCTGATCTACATACACTTCTGATCTACATACATTTCTGATCAATACACACTTCTGATCTACATACATTTCTGATCTACATACATTTCTGATCAATACACACTTCTGATCTACATACATTTCTGATCTACATACACTTCTGATCTACATACATTTCTGATCAATACACACTTCTGATCTACATACATTTCTGATCAATACACACTTCTGATCTACATACATTTCTGATCAATACACACTTCTGATCTACATACATTTCTGATCTACATACACTTCTGATCTACATACACTTCTGATCTACATACATTTCTGATCAATACACACTTCTGATCTACATACATTTCTGATCAATACACACTTCTGATCTACATACATTTCTGATCAATACACACTTCTGATCTACATACATTTCTGATCAATACACACTTCTGATCTACATACATTTCTGATCTTCATACATTTCTGATCAATACACACTTCTGATCTACATACATTTCTGATCTACATACATTTCTGATCAATACACACTTCTGATCTACATACATTTCTGATCTACATACATTTCTGATCTATACACACTTCTGATCTACATACATTTCTGATCAATACACACTTCTGATCTACATACATTTCTGATCAATACACACTTCTGATCTACATACATTTCTGATCTACATACACTTCTGATCTACATACATTTCTGATCTATACACACTTCTGATCTACATACATTTCTGATCTATACACACTTCTGATCTACATACATTTCTGATCTACATACATTTCTGATCAATACACACTTCTGATCTACATACATTTCTGATCTACATACACTTCTGATCTACATACATTTCTGATCAATACACACTTCTGATCTACATACATTTCTGATCAATACACACTTCTGATCTACATACATTTCTGATCTACATACATTTCTGATCTACATACACTTCTGATCTACTCACACTTCTGATCTACATACACTTCTGATCTACATACATTTCTGATCTACATACATTTCTGATCTACATACATTTCTGATCAATACACACTTCTGATCTACATACATTTCTGATCTACAAACATTTCTGATCAATACACACTTCTGATCTACATACATTTCTGATCAATACACACTTCTGATCTACATACATTTCTGATCTACATACACTTCTGATCTACATACATTTCTGATCAATACACACTTCTGATCTACATACATTTCTGATCTACATACATTTCTGATCTACATACATTTCTGATCTACATACACTTCTGATCAATACACACTTCTGATCTACATACATTTCTGATCAATACACACTTCTGATCTACATACATTTCTGATCTACATACACTTCTGATCTACATACATTTCTGATCAATACACACTTCTGATCTACATACACTTCTGATCAATACACACTTCTGATCTACATACATTTCTGATCAATACACACTTCTGATCTACATACATTTCTGATCTACATACATTTCTGATCTACATACACTTCTGATCTATACACACTTCTGATCTACATACATTTCTGATCTACATACATTTCTGATCTACATACACTTCTGATCTACATACATTTCTGATCTACATACACTTCTGATCTACATACACTTCTGATCTACATACATTTCTGATCTACATACATTTCTGATCAATACACACTTCTGATCTACATACACTTCTGATCTACATACATTTCTGATCTACATACATTTCTGATCAATACACACTTCTGATCTACATACATTTCTGATCAATACACATTTCTGATCTACATACATTTCTGATCTACATACACTTCTGATCTACATACACTTCTGATTTACATACATTTCTGATCAATACACACTTCTGATCTACATACATTTCTGATCAATACACACTTCTGATCTACATACATTTCTGATCAATACACACTTCTGATCTACATACATTTCTGATCTACATACACTTCTGATCTACATACATTTCTGATCAATACACACTTCTGATCTACATACATTTCTGATCTACATACATTTCTGATCTACATACACTTCTGATCTACATACATTTCTGATCTACATACATTTCTGATCTACATACACTTCTGATCTACATACATTTCTGATCTACATACATTTCTGATCTACATACATTTCTGATCAATACACACTTCTGATCTACATACACTTCTGATCTACATACATTTCTGATCTACACACACTTCTGATCTATACACACTTCTGATCTACATACATTTCTGATCTACATACATTTCTGATCTACATACACTTCTGATCTACATACATTTCTGATCTACATACACTTCTGATCTACATACATTTCTGATCTACATACATTTCTGATCAATACACACTTCTGATCTACATACACTTCTGATCTACATACATTTCTGATCTACATACATTTCTGATCAATACACACTTCTGATCTACATACATTTCTGATCAATACACATTTCTGATCTACATACATTTCTGATCTACATACACTTCTGATCTACATACACTTCTGATTTACATACATTTCTGATCAATACACACTTCTGATCTACATACACTTCTGATCTACATACATTTCTGATCTACATACATTTCTGATCAATACACACTTCTGATCTACATACATTTCTGATCTACATACATTTCTGATCTACATACATTTCTGATCAATACACACTTCTGATCTACATACATTTCTGATCTACATACATTTCTGATCTACATACATTTCTGATCAATACACACTTCTGATCTACATACATTTCTGATCTACATACATTTCTGATCAATACACACTTCTGATCTACATACATTTCTGATCTACATACACTTCTGATCTACATACATTTCTGATCAATACACACTTCTGATCTACATACATTTCTGATCAATACACACTTCTGATCTACATACATTTCTGATCTACATACATTTCTGATCAATACACACTTCTGATCTACATACATTTCTGATCTACATACATTTCTGATCTACATACATTTCTGATCAATACACACTTCTGATCTACATACATTTCTGATCTACATACATTTCTGATCAATACATACACTTCTGATCTACATACATTTCTGATCTACATACATTTCTGATCAATACACACTTCTGATCTTACATACACTTCTGATCTACATACATTTCTGATCAATACACACTTCTGATCTACATTACCATTTCTGATCTACATACATTTCTGATCTACATACATTTCTGATCTACATACACTTCTGATCTACATACATTTCTGATCTACATACACTTCTGTTCTACATACATTTCTGATCTAATCACACTTCTGATCTACATACATTTCTGATCTACATACACTTCTGATCTACATTACATTTCTGATCTACATACATTTCTGATCAATACACACTTCTGATCTACATACATTTCTGATCTACCATACTTTTCTGATCTACATACATTTCTGATCTACATACACTTCTGATCTACATACATTTCTGATCTACATACACTTCTGATCTACATACATTTCTGATCTACATACATTTCTGATCTACATACACTTCTGATCTACATACATTTCTGATCTACATACACTTCTGATCTACATACATTTCTGATCTACATACACTTCTGATCTACATACATTTCTGATCTACATACACTTCTGATCTACTCACACTTCTGATCTACATACACTTCTGATCTACATACATTTCTGATCTACATACACTTCTGATCTACATACACTTCTGATCTACATACATTTCTGATCTACATACACTTCTGATCTACATACATTTCTGATCTACATACACTTCTGATCTACATACATTTCTGATCTACATACATTTCTGATCAATACACACTTCTGATCTACATACATTTCTGATCTACATACATTTCTGATCTACATACACTTCTGATCTACATACATTTCTGATCTACATACATTTCTGATCTACATACACTTCTGATCTACATACATTTCTGATCTACATACATTTCTGATCTACATACACACTTCTGATCTACATACATTTCTGATCTACATACACTTCTGATCTACATACATTTCTGATCTACATACACTTCTGATCACATACACACTTCTGATCTATACACACTTCTGATCTACATACATTTCTGATCTACATACACTTCTGATCTACTCACACTTCTGATCTACATACATTTCTGATCTACTCACACTTCTGATCTACATACATTTCTGATCTACATACATTTCTGATCTACATACACTTCTGATCTACATACATTTCTGATCTACATACATTTCTGATCTACATACATTTCTGATCTACATACACTTCTGATCTACATACATTTCTGATCAATACACACTTCTGATCTACATACACTTCTGATCTACATACATTTCTGATCTACATACACTTCTGATCTACATACATTTCTGATCTACATACATTTCTGATCTACATACATTTCTGATCTACATACATTTCTGATCTACATACATTTCTGATCTACATACATTTCTGATCTACATACATTTCTGATCTACATACATTTCTGATCTACATACACTTCTGATCTACATACATTTCTGATCTACATACATTTCTGATCTACATACACTTCTGATCTACATACATTTCTGATCTACATACATTTCTGATCTACATACATTTCTGATCAATACACACTTCTGATCTACATACATTTCTGATCTACATACACTTCTGATCTACATACATTTCTGATCTACATACATTTCTGATCTACATACACTTCTGATCTATACACACTTCTGATCTACATACACTTCTGATCTACATACATTTCTGATCTACATACATTTCTGATCTACATACATTTCTGATCTATACACACTTCTGATCTACATACATTTCTGATCTACATACATTTCTGATCTATACACACTTCTGATCTACATACATTTCTGATCTACATACATTTCTGATCTACATACATTTCTGATCTATACACACTTCTGATCTACATACACTTCTGATCTACATACACTTCTGATCTACATACATTTCTGATCTACATACATTTCTGATCTATACACACTTCTGATCTACATACATTTCTGATCTATACACACTTCTGATCTACATACACTTCTGATCTACATACATTTCTGTTCTACATACAATTCTGATCTACCTCCATTTCTGAACTACATACATTTCTGATCTACATACACTTCTGATCTACATACATTTCTGATCTACATACATTTCTGATCTACATACATTTCTGATCTACATACATTTCTGATCTACTCACACTTCTGATCTACATACATTTCTGATCTACATACATTTCTGATCTACATACACTTCTGATCTACATACATTTCTGATCTACATACATTTCTGATCTACATACATTTCTGATCTACATACATTTCTGATCTACATACACTTCTGATCTACATACATTTCTGATCTACATACATTTCTGATCTACATACATTTCTGATCTACATACATTTCTGATCTACATACACTTCTGATCTACATACATTTCTGATCTACATACATTTCTGATCTACATACATTTCTGATCTATACACACTTCTGATCTACATACATTTCTGATCTACATACACTTCTGATCTACATACATTTCTGATCTACATACACTTCTGATCTACATACATTTCTGATCTATCTGCACTTCTAGTCTACATTTCTGATCAATACATTTTCTGATCAATACACATACACTTCTGATCTACATACATTTTTCCTGATCCTTATTTCTAGTCCATACACTTCTGAGTCTACATACATTTCTGATCTACATACATTTCTGATCTACATACATTTCTGATCTACATACATTTCTGATCTACATACATTTCTGATCAATAATACACTTCTGAGTCTACATACATTTCTGATCTACATACATTTCTGATCTACATACATTTCTGATCTACATACACTTCTGATCTACATACATTTCTTGATCTACATACATTTCTGATCTACATACACTTCCTGAGTCTTACATACATTTCACAGTCTATACACGCTACAGTCTGCCATTTCTGATCTACATACATATTTCTGATCTACATACATTTCTGATCTATACACACTTCTTGATCTACATACATTTCTGATCTATACACACTTCTGATCTACATACACTTCTGATCAATACATACATTTCTGATCTACATACACTTCTGATCTACATACATTTCTTGAGTCTACCACATACATTTCTGAGTCTACATACATTTCCCCTGATCTATACACACTTCTGAGTCTACACTTACATTTCTTGAGTCCCTATACACACTTCCTGATCTACATACATTTCTGATCTACATACACTTCTGATCTACATACATTTCTGAGTCTATACACACTTCTGAGTCTACATACATTTCTGATCAATACATACATTTCTGAGTCTACATACATTTCTGATCTACATACATTTCTGATCTACATACATTTCTGATCTACATACATTTCTGGGATCTACATACATTTCTGATCTACATACATTTCTGATCTACATACATTTCTGATCTACATACACTTCCCCTGACAATACACTTTGATACATACATTTCTGATCTACATACATTTTCTGATCTACATACCATACACTTCTGATCTACATGCATTTCCCAGTCTACATATTCTGAGTCTACATACATTTCTGATCTATACACACTTCTGATCTACATACATTTCTGATCTACCATACATTTCTGAGTCTACATACATGTTACTGATCTATACACACTTCAGAGTCTACATACATTTTTCTTGATCTACATACACACTTCCACTGATCTACATACATTTCTGATCTACATACATTTCTGATCTACATACACTTCTGATCTACATACACTTCTGATCTACATACATTTCTACAGATCTACATACACTTCTGAGTCTACATACATTTCTGAGTCTACATACACTTCTGATCTACATACATTTCTGAGTCTACATACATTTCTGATCAATACAACGACTTCTGATCTACATACATTTCTGATCTACATACACATTCTGATCTACATACACTTCTCTGATCTACATACATTTTCCTGATCTACACAACTACAGTCTATACACACTTCTGATCAATACATACATTTCTGAAAGTCTACATACACTTCTTGATCTACACATACACTTTCTAGATCTACATACATTTCTACAGATCTACATTACACTTCTGATCTACATACATTTCTGATCTACATACACTTCTGGGAGTCTTTACATACATTTCTGATCAACACACAGTCTTCTGCCCATCTAGTCATACATTTTCTGAGTCTACATACATTTCTGATCTACATACACTTCTGAGTCTACATGCATTTCTGATCTACACTTACATTTCTGATCTACATACATTTCCTGATCTACATACATTTCTGATCTACATACACTCTCTGAGTCTACATACATTTCTGATCTACGCACATTTCTGATTAACATACATTTCCCCTGATCTACATACATTTCACTGATCTACATACATTTCTGATCTACATACATTTCTTGATCTACATACACATTTCTGATCTACATACATTTCTGATCTACATACATTTCTTGATCTACATACATTTCTGAGTCAATACACACTTCTGATCTACAATACATTTCTGATCTACATACATTTCTGATCTACATACATTTCTGAGTCTACATACGCTTCTGATCTACATACATTTCTGATCTGATCTACATACACTTCTGATCTACATACATTTCTGATCTACATACATTTCTGATCTACATACATTTCTGATCTACATACATTTCTGATCTATACACACTTCTGATCTACATACATTTCTGATTTACATACATTTCTGATCTACATACATTTCTGATCTACCTTACATTTCTGATCTACATACACTTCTGATCTACATACATTTCCCCTGATCTACATACACTTCTGATCTACGCCCATTTCTGATCTACATACACTTCTGATCTACATACATTTCCCCACAGTCAATACCCCACGCTACAGTCTCACATTTCTGATCTACATACATTTCTGATCAATACACACTTCCTGATCTACATACACTTCTGAGTCTACATACATTTCTGATCAATACACATTTCTGATCTACATACATTTCTGATCTACATACATTTCTGAGTCAACATACACTTCTGATCTACCATACATTTCTGATCTACATACACTTCTGATCTACACACATTTCTGATCAATACACACTTCTGATCTACATACATTTCTGATCTACACTACATTTCTGATCTACATACATTTTCTGATCTACATACACACTTCTGATCTACACTTACATTTCTGATCTATACACATTTCTGAGTCTACATACATTTCTGATCTACATACATTTCTGATCTACATACATTTCTGATCAATACACACTTCTGATCTACATACATTTCTGATCTACATATTTCTGATCAGCAATACACATTTCTGATCTATATACACTTCTGATCTACATACATTTCTGACTCTACATACACTTCTGATCTACATACATTTCTGATCTACATACATTTCTGATCTACATACATTTCTGATCTACACATACATTTCTGAGTCTACATACATTTCTGATCTACATACATTTCTGAGTCTACATACATTTCTGATCTATACACACTTCTGATCTACATACACATTTCTGATCTACATACACTTCTGATCTACATACATTTCTGAGTCTACATACACATTTCTGATCTACATACATTTACTGTCAATCTACATACATTTCTGAGTCAATACACATTTCTGATCTACACTTACATTTCTGATCGCTACATTTCTGATCTATACATTTCTGATCTATACACACTTCTGATCTACATACATTTTCTGATCTACATACATTTCTGATCTACATACATTTCCTGATCTACATACATTTCTGATCTATACACACTTCTGATCTATACATTTCTGATCTACATACATTTCCTGATCTACATACATTTCTGATCTACATACACTTCTGATCTACATACATTTCTGATCTACATACATTTCTGATCAATACACACTTCTGATCTACATACATTTCTGATCTACATACACTTCTGATCTATATACATTTCTGATCTACATACACTTTCTGATCTCCATTCCACAGTTTACGCCTACAGATCTACATACACTTCTGATCTATACACACTTCTGATCTACATACATTTCTGATCTAATACACACTTCCCCTGATCTACATACATTTCTGATCTACATACACTTCTGATCTACATACACTTCTGATCTACATACATTTCTGATCTACATTACATTTTCTGATCTATACACACTTCTGATCTACATACATTTCTGATCTACATACACTTCTGATCTACATACATTTCTGATCTACATACATTTCTGATCTACATACATTTCTGATCTACATACATTTCTGATCTCATACACTTCTGATCTACATACATTTCTGAGTCTACATACATTTCTGATCTACATACATTTCCACCTGATCTACATACACTTCTGATCTACATACATTTCTGATCTACATACATTTCTGATCTACATACATTTCTGATCTACATACATTTCTGATCTATACACACTTCTGATCTACATGCACATTTCTGATCTACATACATTTCTGATCTATACACACTTCTGAGTCTACATACATTTACTGATCTATACACACTTCTGATCTACATACATTTCTGATCTACATACATTTCTGATCTACATACATTTCTGATCTACATACACTTCTGATCTACATACATTTCCCTGATCTACATACATTTCCTGATCTACATACATTTCTGATCTACATACACTTCTGATCTACATACATTTCTGATCTACATACATTTCCCCTAGTCTACATACATTTCTGATCTTACATACATTTCTGATCTACATGCATTTCTGATCTACATACATTTCTGATCTACATACATTTCTGATCTACATACATTTCTGAAGGAGTGTCTACATACACTTCTGATCTACATACATTTCTGATCTATACACTTCTGACATACATTTCTGATCTACATACATTTCTGATCTACATACACTTCTGATCTACATACATTTCTGAGTCTATACACACTTCTGAGTCTACATACATTTCTGATCTATACATTTCTGTATTCTAGTCAATACACGCTGAGTCTACATACACTTCTGATCTACATACATTTCACAGTCTATACACACTTCTGATCTACATACATTTCTGAGTCTACCATACATTTACTGATCTATACACACTTCTGATCCACATACATTTCTGATCTACATACATTTCTGATCTACATACACTTCACAGTCTACATACATTTCTGATTTACATACATTTCTGAGTCTACATACATTTCTGAGTCTATACACACTTCTGATCTACATACATTTTCTGATCTACATACATTTCTGATCTACACTTACATTTCTGAGTCAATATACACTTCTGATCTACATACACTTCCGAGTCTACATACACTTCCCCTGATCTACATACATTTCTGAGTCTACATACATTTCTGAGTCTACATACATTTCTGAGTCTACATACATTTCTGATCAATACACACTTCTGATCTACATACATTTCTGATCTACATACATTTCTGATCTACATACATTTCTGAGTCTATACACACTTCTGATCTACATACATTTCTGATCTACCTTACACATTTCTGATCTACTTACATTTCTGATCTACATACTTTTCTGAGTCTACATACATTTCTGATCTACATACACTTCTGATCTACATACATTTCTGAGTCTACATACATTTCTGATCTACACTACGACATGATCTACATACATTTCTGATCTACATACATTTCTGATCTACATACACTTACTGATCTACATACATTTCTGATCTGCCATTTCCCCAATCTACATACATTTCTGATCTACATACATTTCTGATCTACATACATTTCAGATCTATACACACTTCTGATCTACATACATTTCTGATCTACATACAATTTCTGAGTCTACATACATTTCTGATCTACATACATTTCTGATCTACATACACTTCTGAGTCTACACTTTACACTTCTGATCTACATACACTTCTGATCTACATACATTTCTGATCTACATACATTTCTGATCTACATACATTTCTGATCAATACACACTTCTGATCTACCATACATTTCAACGATCTACATACATTTCACAGTCAATACACACTTCTGATCTACATACATTTCTGATCTACATACATTTCTGATCTACATACACTTCTGATCTATCATACATTTCTGATCTACATACATTTCTGATCTACATACATTTTCTGATCTACATACATTTCTGATCATACATACACTTCCCCTGATCTACATACATTTCTGATCTATACACACTTCTGAGTCTACATACATTTCTGATCTACATACACTTCTGATCTACATACATTTCTGATCTACATACATTTCTGATCTACATACATTTCTGATCTTTCCCCATACACTTCTGATCTACATACACATTTCTGATCTACATACGACACTTCTGATCTACATACATTTCTGAGTCTACATACATTTCTGATCAATACACACTTCTAGTCTACATACATTTCTGATCTACATACATTTCTGATCTACACACACTTCTGATCTACATACATTTCTGATCTACATACATTTTCTGATCTACATACATTTCTGTCAATACACACTTCTGAGTCTACATACATTTCTGATCTACATACATTTCTGATCTACTATACACTTCTGATCTACATACACTTCTGATCTACATACATTTCTGATCTACATACATTACACTTCTGATCTACATACATTTCTGATCTACATACATTTCTGATCTACATACATTTCTGATCTACATACACTTCTGAGTCTACATACATTTCTGAGTCTACATACATTTCTGATCAGTACATACACTTCTGATCTACATACATTTCTGATCTACATGCACTTCCCCTGATCTCCTTTGATACACTTCTGATCTACATACACACTTCTGATCTACATACATTTCTGAGTCTACATACATTTCTGATCTACATACATTTCTGAGTCTACACACACTTCTGATCTACATACATTTCTGATCAGCTACACTTCTTTCTACATACACTTCTGATCTACATATAAGTCTATACTTCTGATCTACATACACTTCTGATCTACATACATTTCTGAGTCTACATACACATTTCTGATCTACACACACTTCTGATCTACATACATTTCTGAGTCTACATACATTTCTGATCTACCATACATTTCTGATCTATATACATTTCTACAGATCTACATACACTTCTGATCTACATACATTTCTGATCTACATACATTTCTGATCTACATACATTTCTGATCTACATACACTTCCTGATCTACATACATTTCTGATCTACATACATTTCCCCTGATCTACATACATTTCTGATCTACATACATTTCTGATCTACATACATTTCTGATACTACATACATTTCTGATCCTCACACACTTCTGAGTCTACATACATTTCCCCTGATCTACATACATTTCTGATCAATACACACTTCTGTTCTACATACATAACTGGTCTACATACATTACTGATCTACATACATTACTGATCAATACACACTTCTGATCTACATACATTTCTGATCTACATACATTTCTGAGTCTACATACATTTCTGATCAATACACACTTCTGATCTACATACATTTCCTGATCTACATACATTTCTGATCAATACACACTTCTGATCTACATACACTTCCCCTGATCTCACATACATTTCTGATCTACATACATTTCTGATCAGCTACACTTCTGATCTACATACATTTCACCTGATCTACATACATTTCCTGATCTACATACACTTCTGATCTACATACATTTCTGATCTACATACATTTCTGATCAGTACACACTTCACTGATCTACATACATTTCTGATCCTTTACTTCTGACATACACTTCTGATCTACATACACTTCTGATCTACATACATTTCTGAGTCTACATACATTTCACAGTCTCACATACATTTCCTGATCTACATACACTTCTGATCTACATACATTTCTGATCTACAGCCACATTTCTGAGTCTACATACACTTCTGATCTACATACATTTCCTGATCTACATACACTTCTGACATACACTTCTGATCATACATTTCCTGATCTACATACACTTCCCCAGTGACCTCTTCTGATCATACATTTTCCTGATCTACATACACTTCTGATCTACATACACTTTCCCTGATCTACATACGACACAGTTTACCTTATTTCTGATCTACACATTTCCCCTGATCTATACACACTTCTGATCTACATACATTTCTGAGTCTACATACATTTCTGATCTACATACATTTCTGATCTATACACACTTCTGATCTACATACATTTCTGATCTACATACATTTCTGATCTACATACACTTCTGATCTACATACATTTCTGATCTACATACATTTCCTGATCTACATACATTTCTGATCAATACACACTTCTGATCTACATACATTTCTGATCTACATTTCACAGTCAATACACACTTCTGATCTACATACATTTCTGATCTACATACACTTCTGATCTACATACATTTCATGATCTACATACACTTCTGATCAATACATACATTTCTGATCTACATACATTTCTGATCTACATACATTTTCACTGATCAATACACACTTCTGATCTACATACATTTCTGATCTACATACATTTACTACAGATCTACCCCCACATACAGTCTTCATGCATTTCACAGTCTACATACATTTCTGATCTACATACATTTCTGATCTACATACACTTCTGAGTCAATACATACACTTCTGATCTACATACATTTCTGATCTGCATACATTTACTGATCAATACACACTTCTGATCTACATACATTTCTGATCTACATACATTTCTGGAGTCTATACACACTTCTGATCTACATACACTGATCACCATACACTTCTGATCTACATACACTTCTACAGATCTCATACATTTCCCCTGATCTACCATACACTTCTGATCTACATACATTTCTGATCTACATACATTTCTGATCAATACACACTTCTGATCTACATACATTTTCTGATCTACATACATTTCTGATCTACATACATTTCTGATCTATACACTTCTGATCTACATACATTTCTGATCTACATACATTTCTGATCTACATACACTTCTGATCTACCTTATTTCTGATCATACATTTACTGATCTACATACATTTCTGATCTACATACTCTTCTGATCTACATACATTTCTGATCTACATACATTTTCTGATCTCACATACATTTCCCCTGATCTACATACACTTCTGATCTACATACATTTCTGATCATACATACACTTCTGATCTGCATACATTTCTGATCTACATACATTTCTGATCTACATACATTTCCCCCAGTCATACATTTCTGAGTCTACATACATTTCTGATCTACATACACTTCTGAGTCTACATACATTTCTGATCTACATACATTTCTGAGTCTACATACATTTCTGATCTACATACACTTCTACAGATCTACATACATTTCTGATCAATACACACTTCTGATCTACATACATTTCTGATCAATACATACATTTCTGATCTACATACATTTTCTGATCAATACACACTTCTGATCTACATACATTTCTGATCATACATACACTTCTGAATCTACATACACTTTCTGATCTACATACACTTCTGATCTACATACATTTCTGATCAATACACACTTCTGATCACTACATACATTTCTGAGTCAATACGCTACAGTCTACATATTTCTGATCGCGCTCTGATATACTACAGTCTACCATACATTTCTGATCAATACATACACTTCTGACGATCTCCCATACGACTTTCTGATCCTACACCCATTTCTGATCTGTGCATTTCCCCAGTCTACATACATTTCCCCTGATCTATATACACTTCTGATCTACATACGATTTCTGATCTATACACACTTCTGATCTACATACACATTTCTGATCTACATACATTTTCTGATCTACATACATTTACCAGTCAATACACACTTGATCACCATATTTCCCCAGTCTACTCACTTCTGATCTAGTCTATACATTTTCCACTGATCTATACACACTTCTGAGTCTACATACACTTTCTGAGTCTACATACACTTCTGATCTACGCCATTTCACAGTCTACATACATTTCTGATCTACATACACTTCCCCAGTCTACATACATTTCTAGTCACATACATTTCTGATCTACATACATTTCTGAGTCAATACACACTTCTGATCTACATACATTTCACAGTCTACATACATTTCTGATCTACATACATTTCTGAGTCTATACACACTTCTGAGTCTACATACATTTCTAGTCTACACCCATTTCACAGTCTACATACATTTCTGATCTACATACATTTCTGATCTACATACACTTCTGATCTACATACATTTCCCCCAGATCTACATACACTTCCTGATCTACATACATTTCCTGATCTACATACACTTCTGATCTACATACATTTCTGATCTACATACACTTCTGATCTACATACATTTCTGATCTATACACACTTCTGATCCCATACATTTCAAGTCCTTAGCACTTCTGATCTACATACATTTCTGAGTCTACATACATTTCTGATCTACATTTCTAGTCTACATACACTTCTGATCTACACTACATTTCTGATTTATTTCTGATCTACATATACATTTCTGATCTACCACACACTTCTGATCTACATACATTTCTGATCTACGCCTACAGTCAGTACACATTCTGATCTACATACATTTCTGATCCAATACATACACTTACTGATCTACATACATTTCACAGTCTACATACATTTCTGATCTACATACACTTCTGATCTACACTTACACTTCTGATCTACATACATTTCTGATCATGACATACTAGTCTA